>NC_134402.1:111113707-111341207 GCF_038048845.1 Mixophyes fleayi
TCGACATGAAGATACTGATGACGAGGATTACGATGAAGAGTATACAACTACCGTATATACTCGTGTATAAGCTGAGTTTTTCAGCATACTTTTGTATGCTGAAAAAGGGCACTCAGCGTATACACGGGTGAACTTACCTGGTGTCCGGTCCCTCGGCTGTCAACCTCTGCATATGCGTTCCAACAACAGGAAGTTCCGCATTTGGAACGCAAACTTGCGTTCCAAATGCCGAACTTCCTGTTGTTGGAACGCATATGCGTTCCACTGCCGGGTAAGTGAAAATCAATCAATCTCTCTCTCTCTCTCTCTCGTTTTGTTTTGTTAAATTTACAGTGCAATTACAAAATGAACAAACAATACAGCCACCATGTTCATACATTCATATCCCTACCCCTTATATACCCCTTTATTTAGGTTAGGTTGTACCCAATGATTTTATAATCATTTATTAATGTTCCTTGTCATCTAGCTAAAAATGATTTCATAGATTGAACCTATCATTTTTATTTAGGTTTTTAAATTAGCGCTCTTTTCCACCCTAGGCTTATACTCGAGTCAATAAGTTTTCCCAGTTTTATGTAGTAAAATTAGGTGCCTCGGCTTATATTCGGGTCGACTTATACTCGAGTATATACGGTACATACCTTAATGAAGACCTGCACCATTTCCGATAAGTGTTGTAGCCGGCATCTGAGAAGTTCGATGGAAGACAAGTTGGCGTGTGTTAAGCACGTCATTTCTCCTGATAACAGTGCGATTGCCGTTTTTAAGGCGGCAATGGCTGGACCCCACGCCTCTATAAGATTTTGTGGCACCGGGTCCAGCCATTGCCGCCTTAAAAACGGCAATCGCACTGTTATCAGGAGAAATGACGTGCTTAACACATGCCGACTTGTCTTCCATCGAAATTCTTTTGGAAATGGTGCAGGTCTACATTAAGGTATGTAGTTGTAAACTCTTCATCGTAATCCTTGTCATCGGTATCTTCATGTCGATGACATTGTTGTCGGTATGGTAGTCATCGTGAAAATTACTACCACCGGTCTTAGGTGCAAATTAAAACTTGTAACAGTGAGCCTGAACCTCTCCTTAAATGCATGTATTTGTTTTACAAGCATTGTTTGTCCTGTATATTATTTTATTGAAATAGTTACATATTGCAGATGTGTTTTGAAGTGTTCAATTACAAGAGTATAATCTATTCCATTCCAAAAAATACAGGCAGTAAATGTTCATTAGAGTCTCAAGTACCAAGGTATATTTCTAACAGAATTATACAGATCTCCAATCTGTTAACACAGCATGAAGTAACTTCACAGTTTAGATGCTTCAGCAAATCCTCTTACACTTATAGATTATCATCTTGAATACCCCTGTGGTGACAGGGAGAGAGTTGATCAGCAACAATTGAATGATATATTATTATTATTATTATTATTATTATTATTAATAATAATAATCATTAGTTAGTAAGTGTACTCTACTACTTTAATATGTTACTGTTCCTATGTGACATATGGGGCACTAATATTGCTAGCAATTTGGGGGTAATATCTGTGCAAAATATGGCCACCATTTTGGGGGTATCTGTGCAACTTGAGGTTATTTGTAGAACTCCAACTGTTTTGAAAATAAAAACTGGATCACCGATGTGACCTGAAGTTTGCTCAAGCCATGAAATCCTACCCACACTTAATTAAGGTCCCAAATAAGGAAAAACATGTATATCTGTGTGAATTTGCACTTTGAATTTGTGGTGATCTGATGTTTTAACATACCTCCCAATCCTGCTTTTGGAGGAACATCCTGATTTGCTGATCACAAAATATTGGCAGAAACCTATTATGAGGGCACTTGTGCTGTTATATGTAATAGGTGTTATTGGCATTGGTGGTAGATATTAAACCACAAGAAGCTCCCTTCTCCAAACTTCGCCGATCGCTGGGTACTTTCGCGCGCCATTAGAAGTGAAAACGAGGTAAAACGTCATTGTTGTGTGGTCGGAACTCGCTAGGTTTGGATTCTATAAGTACCGTCCTCCGCGGAGATTCAGCTCCATTTCATAGAGAGACACAGAGGGGGTAGCACAGTTCTTGGCCATCTCTAGTGCAGTGGGGCAGCGTCATATCTGTTTAAGTTACAAAAGCGTTGTGGCTTAACATCCACATTAACACCGCTGAACACCTTTAGTAAGATCAGAAACTATAACCATCTGGTTATGGGCCCAGCACCGTGTTTTAAAGTAAACGCTTAAACGAAAAGAATGATAGCAAAAGTACAAGAGCATAAAAGGAAGCTTTTATTTTGGAAGAATAGTCCTTTATTCAGCACACAAAGAAAAATACACAGCACAGGCACCAGTATGATCTTTGCTAAATGAAAAGGTTCTGAGAATTATTCAACGTGGGAATTTGCAATGAAAATGCAATTAATGCTTACCCAAGTCAGAAACTAGAGCTGAAGCACCCCTAGGTCTAGTGCACACTGATGTGTGTGGTCCAATGAGGGTGAAATCACTCAGTGGCTACAGATATTTTCTGACACTCATTGATGACTCAACTTGGAAGACACATTTCTACTTCATAAGTCCTAAGAGTGAAACCATAAGGAAAAATTGCGTAATACAAGAGCCTTGTAGAGACTCAAACAAGTCTAAAAGTCTTGAGATCCGACAATGGCGGAGAATACGACAATGGGACTTTAGCAGAAGTCTTAAGAAAATATGACATACAGCACTAATTAACAATTGCCTACACACCATAACAGAACGGTGTGAGTGATGAACTAACAGAACAATTGTTGAACGAGCACGGACTATGTTGAATGATGCAGGTCTAGAGAAAAGTTTTAGGGTCAGAAGCAGTGTCCACTGAAGTCTCCCTTAAAAACCGAGCGCCCACAGTAGCTGTTAAAGGTAAAACGCCACTGGAGGCGTGGTCCGGTAAAAAGCCAAGTGTCAACCAACTCCGTGTAAGGTGTATGCACATATTCCTAAAGAAAAGCGACGTAAGATACCAAGTCAGTGGAGTGTATCATACTCGGGTACTGCCAACAGAGTAAAGAATACAGACTTTGAGACATTAACAACAAATGTCTTATCAAATCCAGAGATGGGGTGTTTGACGAAAACACGCCACCTAGTGAAGTAGTGGAAGAGCAACCACAAGAAAAGCTAGTGACACTGGATGTTCAGGCAGCAGAAAGCGTGTCTGAGACAGAAAATGTTATTGCGGATATCCAACCAGAAAACAGAAGTTCTACGAGGAGTAACAAAGGTATTCCCCTAGGAGATATAGTGAGGAGTACGCTGATCTAGCCTTTTGTGAACTGCCAAACATTGAAGAAGCAAAATCGAGCAATGACTGGGAACAGTGGAAAGCGGCCATTGATACAGAGTTAAAAGCTCTAGATGATAATCATACATGGACTGTACTTGACAGGCCGAGTAACCGCAAAACGATCAGGAACAAGTGGGTCTTTTGTAAGAAAGTGAATGCGGACGTGACCATTGCATGCTATAAAGTCCGTCTTGTTGCCAAGGGTTACACACAAAAGTCTGGATGGATTACGGAGAGATCTTCTCGCCTGCTGCCAGATACAGCACCCTGAGCTTAGTGATTGCCATCTCCACTATCCATGATTTGTTGTTGTATCAGCTTGACTTTGACGCTGCATTCTTGAATGGAGAATTGTTAGAGGAGATTTACATGGAGCCACCTGAACACTACAACGAGGGTGTCTACCAAGAAGGAAAACTCTGCCTCCTAAAGAAGTCACTTTATGGACTTAAACAAAGTGATCGATGTTGGTACATAAAACCTGATGTTGTACTGCTAGACATGGGCTTTAATAGGTCAGAGACTGATCATTGTCTGTATTACATAACCATAGAGGAAAAGTTCTTCGTAGCTGTGTACGTTGATGATCTGTTGCTAGCAGGCCAAGAGAGACACATCACCAGTACCAAACACCTATTGAAACAGAAATTCAAATTAAAAGATCTAGGTTCAACAAACAAACTGTTAGGCATGAGGATCGTGCAAAATTTGAATAATGGAACTGTTACAGTTGATCAACAGGCATACATCAAAAATATACTTACAAAGTATGGGATGTTTGACGCGAAACCAACTAATACACCTGTGGATAAATGCTTAAAAATTACAAAGGAAATGTTACCAACAAGCAGCGAAGAAATAGAGTAAATGAGCAAAATCCCTTACAGAAATGCGTTTGGAAACTTAATGTACGCAAGTTTTGGGACTCGCTCCGACATCACACGAGTCATGTCAGCCAATTTGCTACCAACCCAGGAAGGCAGCACTGGATGGCAGTCAAAAGAATCCTAAGATACTTGAAAGGTACTAGTACTAGTTCTTTAAAGTTAGGATTTACTAAAACCATGAATTCAACTTTAGAGACTTTCTGTGATGCCGATTGGTGATCTGATGAGGATGATTGTCGTTCCTACACAGGGTACCTGTTTGTCTTAGCAGGTGCAGCCATCAGCTGGTCAAGCAGAAAACAGCCAACTGTTGCCCTATCCACCACTGAGGGAGGAGTACATGGCACTCACAGAAACTGCAAAAGAAACATTATGGATAAAGGAGACTTTATGTGAAGTCGTTTTTCTTAACCAAAGTGGGACCATCAACACTGAGTGTGATATCCATGGAGCAATTGATTTATCTTCAAGTACAAAGCACCATGGACGGTCCAAACACATTGCCAAAAGACACCACTTCATCCATGAGTTAGTGGAGGAGAAGTCTGTCAGTGTGAGTTATATAACCAGTGAGGACAATCCTGCTGACATGTTAACGAAGGAACTGACATCACACTTGCTAATTGTATTCCTGAGAAAATGCGGACTGGAATATATTTGAGTAGTGTTTATATATTTCACCATATGCTTATTTTTGTTTCAGGAAAAGAGACTTTATTAAAATGTTTGATAGAGTAAAATGTTTTTTCTTTGTGACAGGAGACGTTAGGAGACAGGAGACGATTTGCGCTACTGCACATGCCCAGTCCTGTATAACCGGAAGTTCAGCTTCCCACCTTCAATTCCAGCCAGACATTGAGAGAGACGGACGCACTGTCTAGAGCTGCGTATTGTTGCTCATATAAGTCCCCAGAGAGTTACAAAAGCGTTGTGGCTTCACATCCACATTAACACTGCTGAACACTTTTAGTAACATCAGAAGGTATAACCATCACTCTTTTCATAATGGGGAAATAAGAATTGTAAGGTAAAGATTTGGGTGAAAAAAGGGGTCTGTCTTGAGGAAACCGAGACACATTGGGAGCCATCGTATCTGTGCAACACATGTCTGGAACTGGTGGGATATTTATCTATAATACTTTATATAGTTGACAGTGTGGTACATCTCTGTAATATGGGACTGTCAATGGGAGATATTTCTCTACTATATATTGCTATTATTGAGGGGCAGTATATGGGCAGCAATAGGGTAATCTCTGTGCAGAAGCAGATCTAGCGAGCTGTGGGCCCCGGTGCAGGGAAGTGGGGAGGAGGCAACCTGGGCCCACAGCTTGCTAACTTCTTGTGCAGCGAGCCCCATTATCTTCATGGGCCCAGGTGCACTGCACCAATGGTAGTTCCACCACTGTCTCTGTAATATATGTCTGGCAATGTCTGGTCCGTCTCTGCAATATATAGCTGGCAGTCTGTGGATATTATCTGAAATATATGGATGACAAAGGAGTTATCTCTTCGCAATAGTTATTTATTACATACATTATATGGAATTACTATTTAAAAGTTGATTGGATATAATAAGAAAGACAACTTCATATTCATTTGAATATATATCATTCATGTATGTTTGCTGCTGGCACATTTCCAGCCAAATATTCAAACATCAGCAACTGTCTTTCAAATTTAGTTCGTATGAGCATGAATATGCAAATATTGTCTCATGCTTTCACAGGTCTGACGAATGCTCCTCAAAATAACACATCTTCTAACAAGTACATGCTATTATACATTCTCATCACTGGATCTGGCTGCTGTATAAAAGTCAGGAAGGGCAATCTAAATATATCTTCACTTACGCAAACATTGAAGGGTAACCCTCGGTCACTGCTCATATCAAACTCCACAATTTTAAGAGTAAAATGCAAAGCATATGAGTTATGCTACCTATTCATTTTCACTCTTAATATATCCCTGGCCTTCCTCCAACTGCCAGACCTACGATATGTTATTACACTGCCTGGGCTTCCTCATTAATACAACATATGGTTCAGCGTTCCTCTGGTATTAATAGTTACTACACTATTGAATCAGTACAAACAAGAAATAGTTTTTTAATACTGTCATTAAGATTTATAAAAAATTGCCTTTTTTCCCCTTAATAGAGGCATTTTCGCAAACTAGGCTTACTTAAAAAACACATAAGGAGTTGTCCCAACACCTGACTCTTGGATATTGTGCGCACTTAAAGCTTAGAGGAAGATTCATCATAATTCTAAAAAGAAGTGGAGATGTTGCCCATAGCAACCAATCAGATTCTAGCTCTCATTTATTTAGTACATTCTAGATATAATAGCTAGAATCTGATTGGTTGCTAGAGGCAACACCTACACTTTTCTGTTTTAGAAGGTTTGATAAATCTATCACTTAATTACTTTTAAAATTTCATAGAGGTGAGTGAAATTTTAAAAACTGTTTGGCAAAATGTTTTCCTCGTTTTACATTTAGGCGAAATGTTGTATTATTCACCACCAGAATTTGGCTTTCAGTATTTCCAGTGCTACCCCATTCACACCACACAACAGAATGAATTGAAGATTGTAATCCCAGCTCTATTCATCCAGTGAATTTACAAATATTGTGTTGAAGGAAATTCCGCGAATGAATGGTAAAACTGGAACTTGAGCATTGTTTTGCCAGAACTTCACACCACCGCGAAACAGCTTGTTCTGCCGCGCAACAAGATTTTGGTGCATTTTCGCTCATCTCTACTTTGTCACTTCTAAAAAGGTAAATGACACTATCATGAGAAACAACGGTGACATTATGTTACACAATAGACAATCCCTTTTTTCTGATAACATAATGTTTATGCTAATGCTTTACTTTTATCTCAGAACTTTTTGTAAATAGCTGTATGGTCCATCCTGGTGATAATCTGCGATAGCGGCACTGCTCTTTCTGAAGAGTCACAGGGGTATATTCAATTAAGCCAAAATATTGAGGATACGCACGGCTGCACATTTTTTTTGTTATTACGGTACCGCAACATTGCGGATTTCCCTTCGCACCCCTGTGTTTCACAAACACACAAAATAACAGAACTTACTGGTCACAAGTTGTAGTGACTCTCAGCAGGCATCTGACCTATTCCACAGGTAGTGAGAGACTGAGGAAACAGCCTTATAGATTTTTAACAGCACCTCACAGGTGCAACTCTTGATTAGCCAGCAACTGACTAGCAGGTTATAAGACCCTTAAAGGGTCTTATGAATTGAGCCCGCCATTCTCTATTCATCCATAACCCCAGGGATGCTTGCACCGACTAACTGAAGCAAGACCAGTTTGGAAACTTACTTTCCAAAAATACACACCCTGGGACATATGTCCTCATATCCACCATAGTGCTTCTGTCACAATCTATATATATATATATATATATATATATATATATATATACACACACACACACACACACATACACACACACTGATCATCCATAACTTTAAAACCACTGGCAAGTGACGCAAATAAAATTATTTATCTCATTACAATGGCACCTGTCAAGTGAAGTAAACAGTCCGATGTGATGTGTTAGTAACAGGAAAAATGGGCAAGCATAAGGATCTGGGCGATTTTGACAAAGGCCAAATTGTGATGGCTAGACGACTGGGTCAGAGCATCACCAAAATGGTAGGTCTTGTGGGGTGTGTCCGCTATGCAGTGTTTAGTACCCACCAAAAGTGGTCCAAGAAAAGACAACCGATGAACCGGCGACAGGGTCATGGCTTGTCCAAAGCTCATTGATGTACATGGGGAGCAAAGGCTAGTTGGTCTGATCCAATACCACAGAAGGGCTACTGTAGCACAAAATGCTGAAAAAGTTGATGCTGGCTATGATAGAAAGGAGTCAGCGCACACAGTGCATCACAGCTTGATGTGTGACTGGACTGTGGTTACGCAGTCCCATAGAGTGCCCATGCTGACCCCAGCCCACAGCCGAAAGAGGCTACAATGGGCATGTGAGCGCCATAACTGGACCATGGAGCAATGGATGAAAGTGACCTGGTCTGATGAATCACATGTTCTTTTACAACACGTGGATGGCCGGAAGCGTGTGCTTCGTTTACCTGGGGAAGAGATGGCACCAGGATGCACTATGGGAATAAGGTAAGTTGGCAGACGCAGTGTGATGCTCTGGGCAATGCTGTGCTGGGAAACCTTGGGCCCTGGCATTTATGTGGATGTTACTTGGACATATACCACCTACCTAAACATTGTTGCAAACTAATTACACCCCTTCATGGCAACAGTATTCCCTAATGACAGTGGCCTCTTTCAGCAGGATAATCACCCTGCCACACTGCAAACATTTTTCAGTAATGATTTCAGGAACATGACAAAGAGTTTAAGGTGTTGACTTGGCCTCCAAATTCCCCTGATCTCAATCCGATGGCAATTAGGGGACTTACACAACTTACAGGACTTAAAAGATCTGCTGCTAATGTCTTGGTGCCAGATACCACAGGACAACTTTAGAGGTCATTTGGAGTCTATGCCTCAATGGGCCAGAGCTGTTATGGTGGCACTACGGGGACCTACACAATATGGGGCATGTGGTTTTAATGTTTTGGCTGATTGGTGTGTATTAAAATAAGGACTATTTTAGAAATAAATAATAATTACTTCATAGCAAACATTATGAATATATATATATATATATATATATATATATATATATATATATATATATATATATGGTTTATATCAATTTGATATTGGGGTACATAAAAAAACCATGCTGTTATAATACAAATAAAGGTTAAAATATATTTAATTTCAGTATGCTCTGTGTGGGACCACTACCATCTGATGACAGTCATCAACCAGTATTAGGGTCATATTATTGCTCAATTTACCTGAAAATAGAATATAATATATGTGTGCTTATACTGTCCTCTTGTGGTTGTAGACTTGCTTTGTTTATTTTTATTATTTTTTGTAGATTCACCTCAAAGATAGGTTTCCTGTAATCAGCCACAAAGTTTTGTGTGCAAAATATAGACTTCCCCCAACTAATACAAAATTTGGAAATTAAATTAGCTCTGATAATCAGCAAAATAAAACTGATAAAAAATTAAAAACAACAAATCTAGTCCCCATAGACGGGGCTAACTCACCCAACTCTATCAAATAGGTAGCGAGGTTGCTTAGCACAGATTTTTAGAAAAACATCTGATTTTCCTTGTACAGAAGTGATATGTACAACTTTATAGTAAGTTTTTGTAATGTGGGAGGAAACCAAAGCACCTGGAGGAAAACCATGCAAACATGGGTTGAACATACAAACTACACACAGATTAAGCCCTGGTCAGAAATTGAACTTAGGATATCAGTGCTGTGAGACAGAAGTGCTAACTACTGAGCCACTGTGCCACCCAACACTTATGTGAGCATGCCCTTACTGTCTACCACTAACTCTTGCCTCAGTTCCAACACTCCAGCCATATGATATGCACAAATGTAGATACGGATAAATTTAGATGCTCACGAGCAGTATGGAAGTATTCATGGCACTGTCAGGATCTGCCTGCAGCCTTCTGCATTACATGCTGCTTGCATTGGCAGCTCCTGCCTCCTGGACCTTGGATTTGTATTTTATGTATTATCTGCAGTGCCTCTGTTCACCAGACGTGCTGCTAATGTGCCTCCCCTTCCTTCACTAAGGGTTAACTTATTGCATCAATTATCTCTTGCACCTGGGTGTCTCTTCTTATACCTGTCACTCCCAGCATACCTTGCTGGTCATTGTTGCTGTGCTCCTGGTTCACCTGTTCCATGGGATTTCTTCATATTACCTGTATCAGCCGTGCTCCTGATATTTGCTTTCTGCATCTCCCTGCAATCCTCATTCTATACCTACACCATCCGGTTTGTACCATCCTGCAATAAACATTATGTGTTTCACCATATTCCGGGCTACTTAGCTGTGATTTCTGCATTGAAGTGTGACAATATAACCAGCCCAAAAACAGCTTTTGAGCCGTGTGATAGATTCTGCTTCAGATTTTTATTCCTGGGACTTTTCCTGCAATTGTTTCATTTGCTCACTCCTGCAATATGTTTCCCTTTCAAATCATTGCGCTACCTCAGCTACAGATTCTACAAGCAGATATAATTTTATTACAATCTCAGCTGGCTCAGTTTTCTGCTTTACTTATGGACCCATTCAGGAGACTGTCAGATTTTATTTCTCACAATTCAAATACTATTGATTTGCCTCAACCAACCATCTCTGCAGCTGAATCAGTGTAAACATCATCTTTTAATAATGCTGCTACAAATGTACTCTTTACCAAGAACTATGGTGTAACAAACTCCAGGTTCACTGGTGGTCCACGCCCCCATCTAACCGAAGAAGATCCGTGGTGCAGATGAACTAATACATTATGTCTCTACCATGCCAGTAATATACACTTTTTACAAGACTATCCTCTCCGCAGACCACGGCAGCCTTGCATTTGTGTTTTATGTATTCTCTCCAGTGTCTCTGTTCACTAGAGGTGCTCCTATTGTGCCTCCCCTTTCTTCACTAGAGGTTAACTTGTTGAACCAATTATCTCTTGCACACGGGTGTCTCTCTTCTTATACCTGTCACTCCCAGTATACCTTGCTGGTTATTGTTGTTGTGCTCCTGGTTCACCTGTTACATGGGATTTCTTCATATTACCTGTTTACCTGCATCAGCCGTGTTCCTGGTATTTGCTTTCTGCATCTCCCTGCAATCCTTATTCTATACCTACACCATCTGGTTTGTACCATCCTGCAATAAGCATTGCTTATTTCACCATATTCTGGGCTCCTTAGCTCTGATTTCTGCATTGAAATGTGGCAACCACAAAATTGATATAAAGAGAATAAGAGGATTGGGTTAAGAATACCATCCCCTGGGGTAAGATGGCTCCACTTCACACACTTCAGCCAGATACATCACACCAGTCCAGTGTTTTGGTTCAACTAGCCTCAGCTAGATTTATTCTCCAGGCATGAAAATAATGAAACAGAAACAAAAGTCCAGCTTCTAACTTAATACACAGGAACACCCTCTCTCATGTGAAGGACCTTGTGTGTCTCACACATACAAAATACAATACTTAACGGTCACCATTTGCAGTGTCTATCAGAAGGCATCCCACCTCCTCCCTAGGTTTGAGAGCCAGATCACAGTCTTTCACCAGAACCACACAACTGCAACTCCTGATTACCAGCAGAGTGAACTACAACATACTTTGGTAAATTGGAATACCCGGAATTTCCCACCCTTATCTCTCCATTCATACCCATGGCCCCTCTTACCAGCTTTTCCTGTAGCCGAACACACTCTCTGGGAAGCTCCTTGTTTTGTGTAAAAATCTCCCTGGAGTTTTAAAGCACAGGAAGCCTGGGACATTTACCTCTGCCTGTTACCACTTGCCCAGTGGTTTTGTCACAATATGTATATTTGGTAGAACACGTTTTGCTAAGAAAATCTTGGAGCTCACTCAAATCCCATAAAGACACTTCAGTGCATCCCTTTATATTATCAAATCTGACTAACACATCAAGATGGTCAGCAAGATATATAAGTTTACCAAAATATATATGTATACTATCCTAACCCTGATTTTGCGTGGTTCTAGCACTCAGGACACAGTCCTTGTTACCATAAATTGAATATACAGAAAATAATTTATCTTTTGTGCAAAGTCGTTTGTAAAAGGGTTTGGTATTTGTCATCCTAATATATGGATTTGGACCTTAAAGAATGTATTCATTACATGATATGACATTTTCTTTATATATATTGTATCCTGTTATTTCTTCATCTTATCTATTCCCTAACTAACTCTTCTGCTACCTCATCTTTTGATGACCTGTTGTATTGTCAGATGGAAAATGTTGTTCGACACCTAGCTCATCTTTTCCTGTCACCAGATCCAGATCAAGGAGTGGACAATGGGCAGGCCCGGTGCTCCCATTAGGCAAGGTTAGGCAGTTGCCTAGGGCGCCGGGCTCTGGAGGGCGCTACAGAATTAAAATTACTTTAAAACTGTGCGGCGACCGCTGGCCATACCTTCCACGGCTGCCGCACAGCTTCCGATAAATCTACGGGGAGGAGGGAAGGGGCTATGGATCACCACCGCCGCCTCTCTGCTCCGTCTCCTCCCCTCCACTCACTGACTGTCGGGCGTGACATCATGATCACGGCCTCACAGTGTCAGTGAGGGAGGGGAGGAGACGGAGCAGAGAGGAGCAGCTTTATGGCGGCAAGTAAAGACGTGGGGAGGGGGGGGCGCGGATTGTGAAAGTGTGCCTGGGGGGGGGCACGGATGTGAAAGTGTGCCGGGGGGGGGGCGCGGATGTGAATGTGTGCATGGGGGGGGCACGGATGTGAATGTGTGCCTGGGGGGGGCACGGATGTGAAAGTGTGCCTGGGGGGGGCGCGGATGTGAAAGTGTGCCTGGGGGGGCGCGGATGTGAACGTGTGCCTAGGGCGCCAAGGACCCTAGCACCGGCCCTGACAATGGGGGCATGTGTCCCGGGACCCCCACTCTCGGAACCATCCAGATAAGGTACAATATGATTTTTGGTGGCTGACCCCTCCTCCGGAACCAGCCACCTTCATGCAGCCATTGATCCTATGATCCGTGTCTCCCCCCTGCCTCCCCATGTCTGTCCATCACTAATGACGTCTCATGTGAAACGTGCACATGTCCATTCCATGTGCACAGGCTGCAAGAGAGTCAGACAGAAGAATCTGCCTCTCCAACATAGCAAGGGTGGAAGAAGGTAAGTGTAAGCGAAGAGGGGGAAATTTTAATGTAATCTGGGTGGTAGGTAGGCAATTCAATTAATGTAATGAGGGAAGAGGTGGGGGTGTCTTAATGTAGTGTGGGTGTGTGACAATTATTTAATCATAGGGTCTATTCATTTATTTGTGGGGTGATGGTGGCGCTATTAAATTTATTAATTTAAGGTGGTGTGATTGGACCTTTATTTTATTGTTGGTTGGTTTGGGGCTATTAATTGAATGTGGGGATGAGTTTGGGGAGAAAGAGGGCTATTTATTAAAGTGAATATGAATTATATAATGTCGGGGATATTTGTTGGAAATAGGTATATTTATTAAATGTGAATGCTATGAATTTATTTCCTGGGCTGTTTATAGGAAATAGTTCTATTAATATAAGTATGTCAGATGCCATCCCTCTTCCTCTCAGGGACGGCTGCCTTTGGTCCGCTCTGACGCGTCTGGTCGCTTAGCAACCAGACGCATCTCTTCCGGTTCATGCGTCGGCTGCATGGCGCATGCGCGTCCCATTGCCAGGCAACGGGACGCTACTATGAGCTACTGTAACACCATGCCGCCAGTAATCAGATTGGGGCCTTCACTCTATATAGAGGAATCTATGCTCTAGCTACCTCTTTGTTGCTTTCAAGCAACCTGCCTGACTCCTGTGTATGACCTTGGTTTTCCCTCTGACCTGGTTTTTGAATTCTCCTTTGGGCTTGTTCCTGACCTCCATTGTTTGAGCTTTGGCTGTCAGACTACCTCCTTGGATCATCCTTGTGTACCTCTTCTGTCCGTACGGTATTGAGCCTGCTTCGAGGACCATGATCTGCAGTGAAACCCAAACTCCCTTGCAAGGGTCCCTAGTGAAGACCGAAGGCACGTTAGGGGCTTTCTAAATTTCAAATAGGGCATCAACATTCCAGGATCTACACAAGCAGCAAATGAGCTTGGCACTAGCAGCCACAGGTGGTGAATGTGATAAGAACAGGTAGGAGAGAGCAAGACAGTCTGCCATCTGTCCTGAATCTGGTGGGACAGTCCAACCTCAAGAACATTTGGCAGGTATGTGCTCATGAAGGGAAAGCTTTTTTCCCCTTAAAGTATTGCCTGTGTATTTGTCTAAAATGATAGCCATTACACCATATGGAACCCCCTAGAGCTTTAATCCAGCTCTGCCTTACACATCTCTACTGGGACAGGTAAGTATTGAAGGAGAAATTGTAGAAGGATGCAAGGGTACAAGAATGAATGATGAGACTGGTGGGGGCAGGGAGAAGGCCTCCACATGATGACAAGTGGAGAAGTTGCTGCTTGGGATCACGGGTGCCAGCTCTACAATAGCAACAGCACTGGCAGTGTGAGACACAAGAGGACGGAGTGGACAATTAGTTACATAACCCAGATGGAACTTCATCACAAATGAAAATGTAGGGTTTAAACACTGTGACTGTTGTCTCAGTCATACTACTGGCTGCAAGAGACTTCCTTGGGAACCAGATGTGGCTTTTAGACAACCATTTGGGCAACAATGTTACAGAGATTCTGTATAAAATATGATTCTTTACTGAATTAATCAGTTTTGCAACACTGCACTGACATTGAGAAAATGAAACTAGCTACAATAATATTTCTAAGCACGAACATCCACAAGGTGGCAGTATTAATTTAGAAACAAGGTTTGATAGGCAACATGTCAGAAGTAGACATCAGTCTGATCTGTAATGTTTAGTAGATAGGAGCATATAGAGGCTAGTCTTGACTTGGATGCAAACATTAGCAGATACAAATTTTGCGTATACAAAAATGTGTATCTGCCCGCCTGAATCTTAAATATAAGGCATCTTAAAAACCAAGTACAAGGCATCTTATGACATATACAACCTTAAATACAGTAGTGTATAAAAGCGAGATGTCAAAGTTGGAAGGCACATACTTTGCACCTGTATTGTGTAAGTGCAAACTTTATACTTCATAAGTAGTATTTTCACAGATGTGAAGAAACTAAATTACTAATGCTTCACAAAAGTGCGTCTCCAGTCCCCTGCCGTACTCCTCTTGCACATGAAGACCTCTAGAAATGCAAGAAGTTCTAATTGTTAGATACGTGTGGTTGAAAAGACTGCTGCAAGTTGTGCACATGTTTAGCGACAACAATTTTTGCATAAGGTGAATAATTATGACACCTTAATGCGCTTGCTTACAACCCTAAATCAGCTCTATAATGTGTATTAATTGACCAGTTCTATTACTTATAATACATATATTATTTGTGGACAACACGGTGGCGAAGTGGTTAGCACGTTTGCCTTACAGCACTTAGGTCATGAGTTAAATTCCCGACCATGGAATTATCTGTGAGGAGTTTGTATGTTCTTCCCGTATTTGCGTGTGTTTCCTCCTGGTTCTCCGGTTTCCTCCCACACTCCAAAAAACATACTGGTAGGTTAATTGGCTGCTATCAAATTGACCCTAGTCTGTCTGTGTGTGTGTGTGTGTGTGTGTGTTAGGGAATTTAGATTGTAAGCCCCAATGGGGCAGGGACTGATGTGACTGAGTTCTCTGTACAGTGCTGCGGAATTAGTGGTGCTATATAAATAAATGGTGATGATGATATTAAAGTGATCTGGAAACCCAGAGAATGAGTCTCCCAAGTGAGTTGTGCTGACCCTTAGTTATCTGCAGGGCTGCCAGGAGGAATTCAGGGCCCCGGTACAACAAATTCATGGGGGCAAATGCCCCATTGGGGTGTGGCTAATATCAAAATCACTAGGCTCTCAATTCGCCGGAGCGTCACATATGTCCAAGCACTCCTGACTTTCAGGACATCTAGCACCACAGTGTAGTATAGAAAGAATGCAGTGTGTACACAAAGAGTTCAGTCTTGGCCTGCACCTTACATTGGGCACAACACTCACCAAAAATTGGTATTGTCCCTACTAGAATTACAACATTTCACACACTGTGCTGCTCTCTCCTACCTGTTCTTCTCACTTTCTCCACCTGTGGCTGCTGGTTTCTTTAGTTGTGGCTTGTCTGGATCCTGGAATGTTGAAGGACCTATTTGGAAAAAAAAAATGGAAACATTTCGAAAATTACAGCCAGCCCCGGCGTTAAATCAATAGCACCCACGATTAATAATTAGGCCTTCCTCCAGCCCAAACATTAAAATAATAGTATTCACATTTAGTAAATAAACCTATTCCCTTCCTGCAAACAGCAATACCTATTTCCCGCAACCATCACTGCCATTAAATAACTCATAGTCACATTTAATAAATAGACCTCATTCTCCCCAAACTCACCCCCATATTCAATAGCCCCCAAACCACCCCATCTTAAATTAATAGTCACTACTATTAAATTGCCTCACCATCAACCTACAAAATAACGCCCATTAATTAGCCACCACCTACCTCACACACACTACATTGCAACAAGCCCCCTGTGCCATTACACACACATTACTGTGCCCCTTCATCACAACTACACTGTGCCCCCTTATGCTCACACTGCGCCCTCCATGCTGCTATCCCCCCCTTTTTTTTAAATCTGTGCTTCTCTCCTTTTTTTTAATCTGTGCTTCTCTCCCCTTTTTTTTTTTAAATCTCAGCTTCTCTCCCATGTTTTTTTACTCCCTCTTCTTTATAGTACTGTCTCTTTCTGTTTCCCCCCTTGCCTCTCCGTTTCTTTCCTTACCTTTTGTCAGCTTCTTTCTCTTCTTCTCTTCTCTTTTTTCTTCATGCTGCTTTCTTCATGCTGGCTGCGGTGCTCCTCACTGACTGACGGGCGTGACTAGATGACGTCACGCCCGTCAGTCAGTGTGAATGGAGCAGAGAGGAGGGACGCGGCGCCGCGATCACGTGAGTATGATTTCTTTTTTTTTTTTTTCCAGCTCCCCCCACCAACGTGCTTGATCGACCGACCGACACCTCCCCCTCCCCCCCCGCAGAAAAAATATTAAATAAAAAAAAAAAAAGAAGCAAGGGCCCCTGGCAAGCCCGGGCCCGGGTAAAATGTGCTCGCTTCCCCCTCCCTCGGCGGCCCTGGTTATCTGAAATGGGAGCTTATATTAAACTAACAATAAATATATAGTCTAATAATAGGACAGAGAATATGATACCAAAGGGCAGTCTGATATACAATTTGGAATACCTGGAAAACCGAATGTATAAAATGAGATTACACCTTAAATTAACATAACAAGAAAATAGGATTGTATAAGATCATAACGAATAACTGAACCCAGAAAGTGAAATTATCATATGACAACTTTGTTGGGTTGTATTTTTGACTGACAATTTTACAAATATGTATTGGCATCTATAATTTTATGCTGCTATAATACAATGCTATATTAAAATGTGTTGCGCATGCAAACTAGAAGCCAAAATTTGTATGCAAAAAGCATGTCAGGAATTTAAAATGAAGGATTTACAACCCTACACAATCTCAAATTACTTATTTTTACACTTATGAATGCATTAATGTAGTGACATGAGGGTGTCTGATTTTACTGACCCCTACTTTATTCTTACTGATGACTGAAAAATGACTGCCGGTTGACACCAGGCCATCTTAACAACATTATGGGCCCACGGGCAAAGCAGTGCACCGGGGCCCCTAGATATAGATATATAGATGTATACAGATACAGATATAGAAATAGATATATAGAGATAGAGATAGATAGATGTACTTGCTCAGTGACCCTTGTAGGTTTTTTTTGCAGGTTTTTTTCTTTTGCAGGATTATTTTTTCTCATTAAGAGCCGTGCCTGTGGGGCCCCCTTGCCCGTGGGGCCCCTGGGCAGCTGCCCATCGTGCCCAATGGAAAAGATCGCCCTGTTGACAACCCTATCCATGTCAGTACTAACAACAGCTGGCTATGGAGGGAAAATAACTATGGGATATATACACAATTTGAAAGCATGGAGTTTGTGAAATCAGAGTGATTGTTTCGGTGATTGTTATGAGGGTTGAGGTATAGTGCAAAGTGATTTTTTTTCTCAACAATTCTTTAAAATATATATATTTTTTTATAACATCCTAGTAAAGGTGAAAAGTCAAATAATACTGAGCGTAAAACACTTCTTGTTTTCTACCTCGGGCATGTTCACATTCTGCTTCCCCTGGAAAACAAATCCGCCCCCAAGTACAGGATTGAGGGTCACGCTGGAAAGGTGCACAGATAAAAAGTAAAAGTGTCACTTCCAAGTTCTGCTATTACCACTTTCAGACCATAGCCCTCATTCGTTTCAACTTCAGTGTTTTTCTACAATCATACTGCTCAGTTTAGCTTGATTTTTATCTTCAATTAATCATGCAAGTGTGGTGACATTGCGACACAATGTGTTACATTTATTTGTTTAAATGTTTTTATTACATTGGTTGAAATGAACCTAGAAATGCATTTTACAGTATAAAGTAGAAAAGGTTAAACAGGTCATGTTAACTTTCCTCACTTTTCTGTGTGAAGATAAAATGGTTTGTACATGTTCCTACTCTGCGCTTACTTGTCACCATCAGCGCATATTTTGCATGGAGTCTCCCTTTTTTAAATGAAAATGTGCATTGCATAAAATTGGGCACATTTGCACAAAAATAGGCACAAATGGCACAATGGGTATGAATGAAGGTTATATATCATGCTCAGGTTAGGGAAGCATGAAAACTATAACACAAGCAAATCCAACATTCCACAAAATGGACCACTGATAACCACTGATTCTATTTTACATTTTACAAACTACTTGTCCTGAGAAGTGTAAAAAGTGCAATACTTTCACCACAACGAGGAATAAATTACTTTAGATGTAGAAGATGTTCTTGTCAAATACTATTGCCACAGAAGTATTCATTATATACAGTACAGTACAGTACACCATTTGGCTACTAGCAGTAAGTGTCCAATTTGTATGTGGACTGTTAATCATCTCATGTTGAAGCCCGGGTTCACCTGAGCTTTGGATATAGCAAACTACCTCAATATCATTTGTGTTGGGATTGCTAATGAGTCCAGAACTGTGATTGCCAATAGCCAACCATAGGCAGCTGTCTCTGGCAATAGGCGTTGAGGGGGCAGCAACATAGTGGCACTTATTTTAGAAATTCACATTGCTGCAAATGTCTATGTTTGTTTGTTCTACTTTATTGGTACTTAAAAGTAACACTCTGGTGCAGGGCTGCCATCAGGGGGAACGGCTGTGAGGGGCCCAGGTAGTCAAGGGAGCCCAGACAGACCCCTCCATCTGCCTGGGCCTCCTGGTCTGTCCACACCACCTAGCCCAGCACACCAGTGCGGCCAGCTCCCAGTCTATCAGTATCTGGGAGCCGCTGCATCGCAGAGGCAAGGTAAGTGAATTGGAGCATTTATATGGGCTAGAGGGGCTGTACTGTGATGAGGGGAGGGGGGGGGACATGTACTGTGATGAGGGGAAGGGGGGGCATGTACTGTGATGAGGGGAGGGGGGAACATGTACAGTGATGAGGGGAAGGGGGGGCATGTACTGTGATGAGAGGAAGGGGGGTCATGTACTGTGATGAGGGGAGGGGGAGGAACATGTACTGTGATGAGGGGAAGGGGGGGCATGTACTGTGATGAGGGGAGGGGGAGGAACATGTACCGTGATGAGGGGAAGGGGGGGCATGTACTGTGATGAGGGGAAGGGGGGGCATGTACTGTGATGAGGGGAGAGGGTTAACATGTACTGTGATGAGGGGAGGACGGGGACATGTACTGTGATGAGGGGACGGGGACCATGTACTGTGATGAGGAGAGAAGTATATGTACTGTGATGAGGGGAGGGGGACATGTACTGTGATGAGGGGAGGGGGTTAACATGTAATGTGATGAGGGGAGGGCGGGTACATGTAATATGATGAGGGGACGGGACCATGTACTGTGATGAAGGGAGAGGGGGACATGTACTGTGATAAGGGGAGGGAAGGAGGGGAACATGTACTGTGATGAGAGGAGGAGGGGGACATGTACTGTGATGAGGGGTGGGGAGGAGGGGGACATGTACTGTGATGAGGGGAGGAGGGGACATATACAGTAATTAAGGAAAGGGGGGCATGTACTGTGATGAGAGGAGGGTGGGACATGTACTGTGATTGGGGGGACATGTACTATGATGAGGGGAAGGGAGTCATGTACTGTGATGAGGAGGGGGAGGAGGGGACATATACTGTAATTAAGGAAAGGGGGGCATGTACTGTGATGAGGGGAGGGGGGACATGTACTGTGATGAGGGGAAGGGACATGTACTGTGATTAGGGAAAAGGGGAAGCATGTACTGTGATGAGGGGAGGGCGGACAAGTACTGTGATGAAGGGAGGGGGGACATGTACTGTGAATGAGAGGTGGGGGGACATGTACTATAATGAGGGGAAGGGAGGAGGCGACATATACTGTAATTAAGGAAAGGGGGGCATGTACTGTGATGAGGGTCAAGGGGCGGTCATGTACTGTGATGAGGGGAGGGGGGACATGTACTGTGATTGAGAGGAAGGGGGACATGTACTATGATGAGGGGAGAGGTGTCATGTACTGTGATGAGGGGAGGGGGGGACATGTACTGTGGTGAGGGGAGGGGACATGTACTGTGATGAGAGGAGGGGGGACATGTACTGTGATGAAGGTGGCGGAGGAGGCCCCTGCCAGATTAATTAGTACTGGGCTCTATAGTTTACTACCATCAACCATATGCAGTTTTCAAAAACAAACTGTATTATATATAAATCTGCAGTTTGTATAAAATTGCAACCAACATGTGGACACCAATGGCATGCAGATTACTGCAAGGTGCATGCAGCTTAGGACAAACAGCATGTGGTATGCAAAAGATTATTTTCTTCTGACATAACCTTTTCTGATGTGTCCAATTTTGTTTTACTTGAAACTTTAAGATATGCCTTTTAGGAGCCCTTTCTTTGTGCGTCCTGTAAGCCTGGTTCAAGTTTCCTTGTTGATGATGATAACCGTCACAACTGTGCTCTGGGTGCATCTGTATCTATATTTAAAGTTGTGCACATGACAAGATTTGTGTCTAAACACAATTTTTGCGGCTACTTTGTGGCCACATTTTAGAGATCAACTGTTCAAATGTAACATAGGCGTCATACTTATATACAGTCTTACCAATGAGAACCACGTCTAAATATTTTGTGTCTTTTTGTGTGGATTTCTATATAATTTGTAAACTGACAAATAATAAATTATATTGTTTTCATGGATTCCATGGCACAAAACCAGCATTGCAGTTTATGAAAAACTGCTGATGTGCGGTTTTTATTTTGATAAAGTGCGCGGTTTGAAAAAAAACACACAATTTAAATTGTGGTTTAATAAAACCTTGATACACCCCTGTCCCTGTGTTTATGGGGATTTATATAATACTGATTTGTGTTAAAGGCTTCATTTCCCTCACCACCTCAGGCAGGAACATTATCCTCACTTTATTAGGTACAGGTTAGCGGGAGAATGGTCTTGCCACTACAACAATGTATGAAGAAGAACCTGTCGCTCATCACTAAAATGATATTCAAGGACTGGGTGCTCTATTGCAGGAACTATGTCCTGGATGACATATTAAAGATGAATGATTTCCAGCAGAATTGATGGAAAGACCATCATCATCTTTAGTAACTCTGGAGCACCAGACAATCTGTATAACAAATCATACAAAAAATAAATCATACATAGAAAAAGAACAAGAGCATATGAGGTTGACGGAGAAGGTGTAGACCTGAGACAGAGGGTAGAGAGGATCCTGCTTATGAGAGCTCACAATTTTGAGGGATCATGGTGATCAAACTCTACTGAGGAGCTTCTGGTGCCATATTTAATGCCTCTAATGACTGAGCTACTATGTTCATATATATCTGTCACACATTGCACCAGTTAACCTGCATTTTGGTCACTGTTCTTACCTGTTTCCCTTGGTTCTCACTCTCTGCATTCACTTGCTGGTCTGAACTGAGTATACGCACACCTGGTCTTTTCAAAACATCCTGCATTCTCTTGATTGGCTAATGCCTGTCAGCTCGGTCTGTTTAAAGCACCTGCTTCTCTACCAAGTTGCCAGATCTTCAGGTCTCCTTACCTGTTAGGACGCTGTTGTCTCTGGCTCCTGTCTGCACATCAGTATCCTGTGTTACCTGTTACACAATCAAGAACTGTGGTATTATTGCAAGAACCTCGTGCCTCATCATCAGTTCCATCCTTGAGGATAGGTCTGATGATGAGGCATGAGGTTCTTGCAATAATACCACACTCTTTCCAGGGATCTCAGTGCATCACTTCTCTGCAGTTCACCACTTCTCAGTTGGTATTCTGTGCTACCTGTTCCATGATCAAGATCTGTGGTATTGTTACAGGAACCTCATGCCTCATAATCAGTCCTGTTCTCAGCTATTCGTTTTCTAAAGAACCACTCCACAGTTCCATCTCATCCTGCTCTAATCCCCCTTAGAGTACCTCGATCTGTGGCTAGAGAGCAGCTAAGTCCATATTCCCTTGCAGGCATCCCTGGCGAGTACCTCTCTACCATTAGACTCCGCACCTCTCTGGGGGTAAGTCTGTCTAGAGCTGGGCTTCAAGGTCTACTCCAAACTCAGGCTCTGCAACAATATCCTTTGTGGCTCGCAATGAAAGCAAATAACTGTGTGGGGATCTAAAGTATCAGCAGGTAGAGAGACAATTTTACAGGCCCCCATCTATACACCAGCTAAAAAATAATTGAAGACGTAGAAACACTTTCCCAGGTTAAGTAATCATATATACTATAAGTAATCCATATATACTATCACATAATTATTGTCCATTGCATTTTGATTTGTTTGTAAATAGAAAATATACATGTAACCCCCTGTCACTGTGTGGTGGATGGTGCAAAGACAACCTCCTTCAAGCCACAATAATTTGGGCACCAGACCATCTCTATCACAAACTGAACTCTTTATTTACACTTCTTTTCCTCCAGCACGATAATCATAAGGGTTGCAGCAATAAACATATACAGCTCCTTACTCTCTCCAGCCCAGTACTTAATGAGCAATATGAATATGGTTGCAAGTATATCTTCTTCACAGTTCTTTATGTTATCTAAGACAGTTCATATGTTTCCTACACTTCAGCACTACATACTTCACTGTAGTTCCCCCTTCTCTGCAGGGGCATTCATATGGATGCTAACAGGTAAACATTTCCCATGAGCGGGCAGCTTCTCCTCAATGCAGTTCTGGCACACGCTGTGTAACTCTCAGCTGCAGCTCACCCCTCCTCTGCGAGGATGATTTCTTCCTCGGGCTTTGACACTTCTCTCTGCGTACTCTCAGCCCCTGGCTCTGACACTGCCGCTACACTGCCTCTTGCCGCAAACCTCTCTCTAGGGTCTCTTCTATGCCCCCCCTCTCTCTTGAGGTTCTCTTTATTGAAATGGGATTCTCCCACTCACTGGGATTGGGGACTCCTCCCCTCTGTAGATGCAGCCACACTGCTGGTTTTATCACACTACATAGCGGGTTATCCTTGTCACAGTAGTTCCACAGTTACAGTTCAGCCTCTGTTTTCAGTATACACATGCATGAATCACCGTAAAGCTTATCTCCAACACACATGCAGCTCTTATATCCCATAATGTATGCATGCTGCCACTTACAGCAATCCCCCCTTCTGTCCAGGGGTCTCTGCTCTGGGGACTCTCCCCCTATTCAGGGCACACATTACTTGCCCTTGTGCAGTCACTATAGCAACCAGCCTGAGTCAATTCTCTCACACTTGCCAACTCTCCTGGAATGTCCTGGAGACTCCCAAATCAGTTCTGCATATTACAAGCACATTAATGTTTAACAAATTAATTTCAGTCAACTTATTTACGCTTCAATGTCAGGGAACATTTACAGAATAAATCAAGTTTTAGTTGATCTCTACAATCAAGTGAGTTAGGTCCCCCCCACTAAAACCAGATATTTAAGATGATAATGTGTGCAAAATATGTAAAACACATCTACCATTACAAACTGTCTCTGACCATTTCACCCTAACTTTGCATAGGATTGAGCACCACCTGCTTCTCTCTTCTTAGCTAAATTCATATGGACAAGTAATTGTGTATAATTTGCCTCTTGCAGACAGTGCTCCAGGTACGTTCCAAGGAATTCAAAGACTTGTGGATCCTTCACACATATCCACATTTCTCAAGCGTTAACACCAAAGTCACTTGGAAAACATGTTAAAAATGCATCACTAAAGTCCATCCAAATTGTCGGATTGTTCCACTGCAGAGTAACCTAAATGTTTCCCTATTTATTTAATTTGTCATCAAAACGCTTCATTAATAAAGCTGAGGGTGTGAATACTTAAAGGATGTGTACACATTATGTGAAATGTATTTCATTAAGCTCAATTAGAGCCAAATAATACGTTATACAATACATTAATCCTTACTTTAGACCCCAATTTCTGCTCTGTTTACATTTAAATACATAATGTGCTCTGACAACAACCTAGCCCCTGTCATCTGCTAGATATCAATAGTCAATTTGCGATTGAGCTACAATTGTTGGACATGCTACTGTATACATTAGGTACACTCTACTAGAGAGTATCTAACACACTATAGCAACGAGACAGGGCCTACCATTAAAAATATTGATTGATTGATTGAAGTTCACAAAAGGAGATAAATCAAGAGTGATAAATATATTTATTTACTGTTTTCTCTATTTCATTGCTCTTTGTTAAAAAAAATGTATTTTAATAATGTCTCACTGATTTGAAAACATGGGTATCTTACATGTCTGTGCTGGTGCTCTTAAACCCCTGAAGAGCTGAAATTCAAATCACAAGCTGCATCTTCTAAAAATAGTCCAGAGAAATGTCAGCTGAATCAGCCAGGATGTGATTAATAAAGAGCCTTCTATGTGTTCTCAAAACGGCAAACACTGGGGACTTCTGTCCTGTGTGTTAATAGTAATTTATGTCAGTGTCAAAACGCAGTCCAATTATTTACTCACTTAAGTCACAAAACTGTATGCTTTAATCCTTTGCCACAGTAGTTATGAATGCATATTACTGTGATGACAAGTTCGCATGACTATAAAAACATGTTTTTAATAAAAGAACAACAAAACATGTTTATTTCATAATAGTAATGCAGTGGCTAGCAGTTTACACCCATCAAGCACATAACAAGCCTCTGCATTTTGTCCTAGACTGATATTTTTAACTGCTTTATGAAACCACAACCTTTAAGTGCATATACACTGCTAATGTCATGAACACAGACACTATTTTAGATACTTATGTCATACAAAATATTTGCTTCTTGAAAACGATGCTACTCATGCAAGTGTCATAAGAGATTATTTTTGCTGGTAGGTGCGTTCAAAATGCCTCTATAATATAAAATGGAAGAAATAATTTGTCAAACAAAACTGCTCTGCATACTTTATAAAAACATTCATACAGACCAGAGGTGCAAACCCTGTGAGTTGAGGAC
Source organism: Mixophyes fleayi (assembly GCF_038048845.1). NCBI lineage: Eukaryota > Metazoa > Chordata > Amphibia > Anura > Limnodynastidae > Mixophyes > Mixophyes fleayi. The sequence goes on from NC_134402.1 coordinate 111,139,262, forward strand.
CAAAGTGTGGTCCCAGATTCAGTTTTAAGGGTCCCCTGTGTGTTAGATATGCAATACACACTAAATGGAACTGCATCTTTTTAGATTCTGGAACAGTAACACTTGAGCAGAGATGAACAAAATGTTTAAAACTGTTCTGCAGAATATTCATTCCGCATCTGTCCTCAACATTTTGCATGTTTTGTGACAGAAACTGCTCATAATTGTTCAGTGTGGAATTCCCTCTTTCATTTTTGTTCTATCTGGACCTTTCCCGTATTGGTTCCGAGCCGTATCATGACGCATCACCTTTCAACATCCTGCCATCGTATTTGCTTTTCGCTTCTACCTGTGTTACTCCACCTGGGTTTAAGTCAAAGGGCTAGATTTACTAAGCTGCCGAGTTTGAAAAAGTGGGGATGTTGCCTATAGCAACCAATCAGATTCTAGCTTTCATTTATTTAGTACCTTCTACAAAATGATAGCTAGAATCTGATTGGTTGCTATAGGCAATATCTCCACTTTTCCAAACCCGTAAATACACCCCAAAGTCTTTTCTCAGTCTAACCCACATTCTAGTTAACCATCCCATGTTGATATCATTTTAAGATTTTTTCTTTGTTTGTTTTCTTTGTTTGCATCTTAGACAAATAGATGCTGTAGTAGATTTCCTACAAATACAAGCAGATGTAAACAAGAGATGCAGTTTCTGTAAAGGGAATAGATTTGTTGCCAATTCAGAACCAATGTTAAGATCTGTGGGTTTATTTGACCTGAGTAGATTGCTCAAGCCTTGTACAAAAGCATCCTCTTCCTAACCTGAAGTGTAGGTATCATGTTGCGGGCACAATTAAAGGGAGTGCAGCTTTTGCATGCCAGCAAAAAGATACTTTACACATTAAAACCACTTAATGAGTGAAAAACTGGGGGACAGTGTAATGGAGTGAGGGAAAGATTTGCAGAGAAGAAAAGCTACACTGGGAAATTCCTATAGATGCGTCTCTTGGTAACAAGAGAGGTGCTGAGCAACAGGTCTTGGCATGAGAGTAATAGTGAGCGCTGGAAGAGTACTTAGAGACTAAAGGACCAGTTTGTGACGCAAAATGGCGGCATTTGCAAAATATATGGAGCCAGTGCGCTTAGTTTTGCAGAGCTGTGTAAACAGGAGATTCACTTTGCAGAGTGTATTTATTGAAATGAAATACAGGGGTGCAGAGGGCACAATTTTAGGAGTATTCTTTGTTGTGCACAGGCGTGGATGGTCATTACTACTCTACAAAAGGGCGATCAGTTAGCACCTAGCTCAGAGCTAGGGGTCTTCAGGGCCTGTCGTATACTTTTGATTGGTCTAATTTTGTGCCCCCAGGTTGCACTTCATTAGGCAAGAGCATTTCAGGGTGCACTCCAACCAACGTGATAATAAGCTTTACAAACACAAAAGTGACACAATTAATTAAAATAGGCTAATATCCCCTCACTCATATGCTTCATGTAAGCCATAAAATAAGGCTAAACTAAGCAGTTATTCTAGAAAAATAGAACCGGTTTATTTAGTGAAAGGTGCGGATGTAAGGTGGAAAGAGGCTGGACTTTGATGTGATGTTAACACTTTTGCACTCTCAGATTTTTCTGACCCTTCACACCTAGACGCATTTGTAGTTTGCAGAGGCATCTCCGAGAGCAGAGGGTAACCATGCATCCTGACGTGCTGAGCGGTTTATACAAACGTACAGATGCAAAACCAAGGTGCTTTGCTGCGCGCACCGAGCGTGCTTTGTAAATAGGGCCCAGTGCATATCATATAAGAAGCAAATCCACACTATTTCTGCACAAATTTCTATAAATCTTGGGTGAGCAAACAGGAAGTTTTAAAGATGAGCAGGTGAGCTTTACCTACCGCACTCACTATAAGTTACTTAATGACAAAACCTGAACTGCAAACTAACCACTTCCCTAACCAAAAACTGTAGTCCTAGTATTGATTTGGAGAAAACAACATATATTGAACAATAGACTTTAAAAAGTGTTTTACAGCTTGGAGTCAGATCTTTTTGTAATTATTATTTCCAATTATACATTCTGGATTATTTTACTATCACTTGTTGTGTGTGTCACTTACATATTTTTTTTTACAAATTTATAAATAAAAATAAAAATGGGTGGTCAAAATGCTGAATACAACAAAATGTACGAATTTGGGGCAAATAGCAGATAGTAGATACATTTTGTCTGGTTGAAAATAAAATGGGTTTGAAACACCGTTGGGAGAAGATTAATGTTATGCTGGTAAAAGTATAACTTGGTCTTATTTTAGAGAATAGTGCAAATTGGCTATGCAGAGAAAAGAAAGTTGACTTTGAGCATATAGGGCCTGAGTCATTAAGGAGAGCAAAGCATAAAAAGGAGTAACTTTGCACCTGGGCAAAACCATGTTGCATTGGAGGGGGAGGTAATGGAGGGGGTGGTAAATTTAAAATGTGGGGATGGATTTATAGTTGGGGTAGAGCATGTCCTAGATCAATTTTAAATTTCAGTGTGAAAATAAAGCTATCAAATATTTGTGTGCTACATTAAAAAACGCCAGTATTTATGTGCAAAATAATAAACTAATTTGCACCCCCTGCATTATAACATGGTTTGTGCAGAAGCAAACTTACTACTTTTTTTGTTTGTTGTGCTCTTCTTAATGGCTCAGGCCCATAAACTTTATCGAAAGGTGCACCAATGCCTTTTGGACCGTGTCCTTCAAAAGTCATAAAGACCCATAAAAAGATACATTGTTTCAGCACAGATTGGGACTGGCCAGAATCTACTTCTAAAGCAGAAAAGCTAAGGCTATTAACGTTAATTCAGGAAGAATTACAAATTGAAGGAGGTTATTTCCCATGAGAGATCAGTACTCTCATCAACTGAGGTCAATGTAAGGAGCAATATTATGTAATGTGGAGAAGGAGACTACTGGTGCTTATTTACAAACTTTTGAGAAATTAAGCTTTAAAAAATATATTAAAGGAAATAATGGTAAACCCATAGTGGACTTAACACATCTTTTCTGGAAGGAACAATTTGTAAACTGACGTGTCTGGGATGTGAAGAAGTGGGTGCTGTTGGACTTTCGAGGATACTATTCGCAAGATAGATACAAATGCTATAATCTTCCTTGTATAGCTTTATTTTTCATTTCTGAACAGTAGACCTGATTGTCTGAGTCATGTGCCTTGAGGATTAGAAATAATTCTACTTTCAAGCAATAAACCTCAAAAAGTTAATGTCAGCTGGTTATCTTCTGCACAAGTTTAAAGGGCTGCTAGTACCAGCAAAGAGCCAGAAATGTGGACACAGACATTGGGTTTTATTTGGTTAGGTCAACTTCAGGTGAACAGAGATTAATCCGTTTCTGAGAAAAGCACACCCTTCTGAGGATAGAGAAATTTTTTAGTAAGGCAGATTTGCTCCTATACAGAAATAGATAATTTCTCTGCCCATATATTTAAGTTCTTAATGATAGTAAAAATGGTCTTTCCTGCAAAAACAAATTGGTCTAAGAAAAACACTTGTAAATAAAACAGAGTAAGCAGCAGATTAATTTGAGATATTATGAGAAATATTTGTTAGACATTTGGGAATTGAAGACCCAATGGCATTTGCGAATGGTCATTTACCGTATGTCCAGACTCGATTTAAAGCTATTGCTGTGGACTGGGAAAAGATGCATGTTAATGAGATTGTAAATATAGTCACATATTGCATGGATAAACGAGTCTAAAGAAACAGATGCTGAAAAGAAACTCATGGATCTACAATGCAGTGAGTGACCATGCACATGAGGGCTGGGGAAGGGAGGGGAAAAGGCAAGGTAGGGGAAGGTAATACAGCACAGACAGACAGCACTTGGCTAAATAAAGGCAGGCTATTAATGGAACTTTTTTTTGTGGTGAAGCCAGTCATTGGATGGCTCAATACCCTCACCACTAGAATGAACAGCAAGGGAGATTCTTTTCCTGTTTTCCATCTCTGATACAATACTAGTACTGACTAGATCGTGAGAAATAGGATATCCTATCTGCCCCATCAATTCCTGTAGATCAGTCAGGTCCTTACAGGAGTTAATGATCTTTGAAAATAGACTCTAACAGAAGTGCCTCTTTGTGGTCACAACATACTATTAGGTGTGAGAAATTCTCATAGCTACGCATGTAATGATAACTATTAATCTAGCTAGACCCTTGTTGAGGGAGACACATCCCTTATTTACTTATGCAATTATTGTCCTAGTACAAATTACTTCTAACTCACCTTTTCTTCCAAACAAGAAGCCAGGTAAAAACACCTACTGGTTTGTCCAGGACCTTAGAGCGATCAGTAATATTATGTTACCCATTTTTCCTGTAGTACCTAACCTACCATTTTTCATAGTACTCTCCCAGAAGCTAAATATGTTATGATTCCTCTGCTATGCTTCCTTTCTTGCCCACCCTGATAATTATTCCATTTTGCTTTGACATTGTGAAAGAACCATTCTTTTTTTCCATATCTTACAGATTTCGATTATTTTGTCCTTCAAAAATGTTCTCTGCTGATCCACTATGAGGATGATTTACTTCTCACTTCACCCTCTCTTTCAGCATGCAAATTTTATTCCCTGTAATTGCTTACAAACCTTGTTCCAAAGGGTCATAACCATTGTAAGCGAAAGTTGCAATTGTGCTTACCTAATATTTATGATTCAGCACAAGATAAAAGTGTATGCCGTTCTCTTACCCAGGTATAACCACTTTACTCATGACCACTCATTTGCCTGTTGAAAGCTGCTGATCCGTGTTCTTCTTTGTGTATTGAACATCCACATATCTGAGAAGCTTTAGAAAATTCTCTAGTAAGTACTGCCTGCCTGTATCCAATGTTACCACCACCTCATTAAATGAAAATTATCATAGTTACAATATACCAAGTTCCCAAGGTAGTATTTAGTATGCTCATTCCAGTATACTGCATGTCCCATCTTGTTCTTTTTACTTACCATTCCTGGGTGAAGTTTGGGCCACACCATTTGTTGGAGTTACATGCAACCTAAAGGGGTGTGGGATGAGTTATGGTTGCTTCTCTTTAGAAAACTCATGCCTATCATATATACTGTAATGTCTAACACATATATCCACTTGCCCACCACATAAAATCCCAATGACCCCCATTTACTGCTCTATGTTCAGAATTAAAAATCCCATGCTACAATATTTATGCAATAGTTGCCTACTCTCCCAGAATGTCAGAGAGACTCCTGAATTTTTGGGAGCTCTCCTGGACTCCCGGGAAAGCAGGGCAACCTCCCGAATCCTGCCAGCTTCATTGGTGAAGTGGGTGGGGGTGGGGGTAATTGTGTATTGTATAACAGGGGGGTGGGGCCTAATGACACTATTATTGTGCCCACGCCCGCAAGACACTGCCAACGTTAGAAATCTCCTAGAGGGGTGATCTCCAAAGTTGGCAAGTATGATTTATCCCCATGCCACAATGTATATTTCCATATTATCATACAGCTGCATGCCACATAGTATAGCTGCATTCCACATTAACAGCTCCAGGACAGTTCAATGCCACAAAAGATACAGGTATGCCACCATGTATAGCTCCACCATATAACCACATGCCAGAACAGCCCCACAACATATTATAAAACATTACGCCAGTATAAAATATACCCACTATACAGTATGCTCTAATGCCAGAATAAAGTATATTCCAATAACAACATAGTATTCTAAATGCCAGTGTAGAATATGCTCAAAGCAAGTATACTTTTTTAGATCAAGTTAAATACTTAGTATGCTCCATGCCAGTATACAGTATAATTAATTCCAATTAGTATTCCTCTATGCCAGCATACAGTATTCAGGCTTGCCAGTCAACATTTTGCCTCAGCGGCCATAATTATACTCACTGTATCTTTGTGAAGATCGGGCTGCTCACACTCGGCAGAAATTTAATTTCACCTAACTTAAATAAACGCTGATATGTCTAAATGTGCCTGTGAAAAAAATAGATTTAATTTTGGGGAGTGAGATGACTGAAATGAGTTAAAGGGATGACATTCCTTGGTTTGTGGAAGGGTGAAAGCTATTTTCACCCTGCAAAAACACAATTTTGCACCAGGTCAAAGCTGGTGGAACCTGGTTGTTATTCTTTTCTTTTTAGGCGCACTTTGACAAATAAACATTAAAAACACACAAATACTACATATTAAAAACACAGTAGCGACATCCCTTCACTCTTGTGTTTAATTTAAGACATAAATGAGGCCAAATCGAACAATATTTTAAGAGAAAAACTGATTTTTTTTTAAAGTGTAGTGGTTGTAAAGTGAGAGGAGGTTGGGCTATAATATTACACATTGAGGTAACACCTTTTGCACATTGCACCCCTAAACCTAAGTGCAATTCCAGTTTGCCTAGGCCTCTCCAAAGACTAATAACTAGGGGGTTCAATTGAAGTGTGCTGGGCAGACTATAGGAGCACCAGTGCAAAACCAAATTCATATATTAACATTATGTGAATGCCCCACGCTAAGCATGGTGCACTAAATAGTTACACCATTTTGAGCAGAAATGTATGATAGAAATAGTCCAAAAATACCATACAAACATATAAGGTCCTCTGTTCATATTGCTATATATTTTTCAAACCTATTATAGTCATGTTCATGCTTTACCTTGTTATTTTGGGATAGGCATCATATTGTTTATTCAGTACTTTCGGTAAGGGATGTAAGTACAGCACTATGAAGAAATGACAGCTTTTACCTGAAGTATACAGTTCTCTTCAAATGTCTTAGTTTTAAATGGGACAGTTCCTATTTTTTGTGGAAAATCCCTTCTTCCTCTTTCCATTCAAAAAGTCCCATCCGATTTATGCATGTTGTCAAAGTCGTATAATTGGATGAAAGAAAGTATATTGATTAATATTGTTTTACAGTGCGATTGCGAAGCGTACGCCACGTGTTATGGCGCAATCGCACGATAAGTCACGCACGCATACACTCGCACTTACACAGATTTCATATTTATAATAGTTTCAATCCACAGTTGTTTATGAGCAATTGTTATTTAGTTTATAGTTACATATTGTAATGTTATATGTACATATTAGTGATATTTAGAGTTCAGGTCACAGGAAGCATGCCATGTTTGGTATCATTCTAATCCCCTATTTATCCGCAGTTGTCCGGTTCATTCGCCGAACGGATCGCACATTGCGTGCGCTAGTTATCGATGATAGGGAATAAATGATTACAATGATATTGTCGGTGTAATGCTAATAGACCAGTTTGAACCAGTTCTTGGCGGGAAAACTAAGTATGCATCATCTGGAGAGCTGACTGTTACACGCCGGTCCCATAGCTAGGTACTGGCGTTGTGACTTGCCCTTTAAGACCTATGTTGGTGCTTGCTTTCGCTTCAGAGTCTCTACCTGTCCATAGGTGTTTCTCGTTAAATTGATTGGGACCTCCTTCTGAAGCCTATTGGTCCTAGAGGACTATTTCAAGTTCCCGTAATCATGGACTCATTGTCTGATCTTCGTGTTACTCACACTGCCGTGGGTTCTGGCTGCATATCTGACCTTTTGCCTATCTGCTGGATACTATCAGTGGCCGAAGTTACCTGTCATTATTGCTCTCCATCGGCTCCGCTGTATGCCAGTTCATGGTTCATCTACAAGCTGAAGTTACGTGGTGTCATTCATCTGCACACAGAACTATTCGTGAGTTGTCTGCTACACCTGCACTCATGTTGATTGGCTCCAGTACTATTCTACTCAGCTGCCTATGTTGCGGTATGCTTTGTTGAACTACAATCAAGTTCTCTTGTCATCTGTGGTTCTATGTCTGGCACGGCTATTATTATTCTGCTAATTATTATTGCTGGACTGTTTATATGAATATACTGCTAAGCCGGGAGCCTCTACTTCAATACAAGTTTTGTGCATTACTAGCTGTCATCTAATTGTGATGAACTCTTGCTTACCTGTTAACCGGATCTCCTGTGACCTGTAGTTCTACGCTCAGTTTGGATTTTGTTATCACGCTGTACTTCTAGGCAACACCTTCTTGCTTACCCAAGTTCCTGGATAGCATATAAAGTTCTTTGTTCCGCTATATGAACTATTGTGATACCTATCACCACCTGCTAAAGTGAATCATATTATACGTTTGGATCAGCCAAGTCTACATACTATTCTCATCGGACTTTTAGCTGTGTCAGTGGTCACCTTCATCTGCTGTGTGTTTCGTGTGGGATCCAAGTGTTCTATTACCATCTAGCGTTGAACTGTTATATTGTCTATTTTGCATGCTGTTGCCATTGGTTATCAACTGAAGTGCATCTGTGATTACGATTGTATTTTATTATAACTGCTGTTGTATCTTCTATCAATATATCAAGTTGCAACACACTACCATCGTTTCTGTTATTGTTCCTTGTGATGCTCTCAAGTTAAGAACTTCAATTCCACTGTGTTCAGTCTCCACCACCCTCTGCTATCACCAACTTAGTAGAGGCTGGGGATCCATAATTATCCTTAGCCGTGACATTGATCCCCACCCTTGGAATGCTGACCCCCACCCTTAGAGGGGTTGTTTGAACTGACCTATGGACTGCATTACACTGGACGTTCCTGGAGTCTGAACCTATGGAAACATGCCAAGTCATCTGTTTTGTATTTACTGTAACACCAAATGTGTATATATACTGCTCCCTAGAATCAGCTAAGCAGTTACTCTGAACACAGTCTTCAGGACTGAAAGACTGTAGCTGGACCCAGCAGAGCGCAGCATCCGAGGCATATGTATGTATGTATGTATGTATCATGTATCGGCTGTACTGTACTTACTTATTGAACTGCTAAACTTTTGCTTTTGCTAAATAAATTGCTTGTGCTTTGGAACCACACAAATTGCATAGACAATGATTATTGGAAAACGATGAAATTACTTTAATAATGTGTAAGCAAAATAAATTTGCTCTATTGACTCCCAAACATTTTTATAATGTAAATTAGTACTTGAGTATCTATCAATCTATAGTTAATATTGGGTAAAGTTTACTAATTTAACATTAATTTTTTACTTACCTGCGATGCATCATCTAGTTTTTGGGTCCCCAAAGCCTCCAATTGCCTCACATTGATCTACTGTACACACAGGCATGCACATCCCTGATTCATCAAGGAACGCAAAAGGAACATAATGTGTGTGTTTTTAAAACAATACGCAGATCCATATTCAAGGTTAAGCGTATGCAGTTAATAGGTTCCGTAACTAATCAGTCCCAGGGTCTTTCAGGCACTGCTCTCCTCTGTGTCACGTGCACGGATCAGGTGATCCGGGCTATGGGCATTAGGGGCCTCGGGCCTGATTCATTAAGGATCTTAAATGAAGAGGATCCTTATTTCAGTCTCCTGGACAAAACCATGTTACAATACAAGGGGTGCAAATGAGTGTTCTGTTTTGCACAGAAGTTAAATACTGACTGTTTTTTCATGTAACACACAAATATCAGCTTTAAATGCCAGTGTACAAATAAGCTATCAAGTATTTGTGTGTTACATGGAAAAACAGTCACTATTTAACTTATGTGCAAAACAGAACACTCATTTGCACCCCTTCCATTGTAACATAGTTTTGTCCAGGAGACTGAAATAAGGATCCTCTTCATTTAAGATCCTTAATGAATCAGGCCCCTCATTTACATTTAGAAGCAAAGCAAAAAAAAAAAAGGAGCAATTTTGCTCTTTGACCAACCATGTTGCAATGCAAGGGGTGCAAATGGATTGATGTTGTTTTTTTTGCAAGCAAGGAAATTACTGTCTGCTTTTGCATGTAGCACACAAATAACGGACAACTTTATTTTGGCAATTGAGAGCTGATATAGGACACTCCCTTCCCAATTCTAAATCTGTTTGCATATTTTAAATTTGCCTCCTCTGCAGAGCAACATGGTTTTGCCAATGTGCAAATTTGCTCCTTCTTTTTGCTTGGCTTCTGTTTTGTCTGTGTATATCGTTTGCAATAAAGATTCTCAGATGTGATCGCAGTAGTTCCAAAGCACATGGGTTTTATTTGCAAAGTATTACAAGGCAGAGTTTGGCATACATACGTTTACATCTGCTGGCACTAACACAAGCTTTTATCAGAACAGTCTGGTTTCCAAAACCAGAGGTGAACAATTTATTCCCTGTAAAGTTGTAACAAGCAGTAACATCACAAAGATACACAGTTACTGTATTAAGGTCCACATTCAAAGGTCAATGGGTCATGACCTCCCAAGAACTCGACGTGCCATTGGTTGATTCCTCTGGTCATTGTTCCTTGAAGTGGCTAGGTGTCCTTCCTCAGGCTCCCGCCTCTAGACCTGTTTATAGTGGTTCTTTTACGACATCTGTGAGCTTGCTATTTGGTGTATGAAAAGTGATATAATTTATAACTAGCGTTCGCAATGTGCGGAGCTACATAAATAATACCGGAAATGTTCTCATGTAGTTGCGAACAGAATGATACCAAACTTGAGGTCATTTAGATGTAGGAAACATTAATTAGCCTCTTCACCACTTAAAATTTTATATTAAAAGATAGAAAAATACTTGAAACATATTTGAATGCTATGAAAATAATTACGTTGGGTATAAATCGCATCGCAACTGATTGTAGCGTACAGAAGTGATTGATTACCACCTTTGTCCATTTATTAAACTTTAACACTCCCCACAGTAAATGAGTACCTAGATACACTCATGCTATCACAGTGACAGGATGTCAGTGCTGAGTGAGTGCAGTAGTGTTGCCTCCAGTGCAGATGGGACCCCACTCACATGCTAGTTACAGCAGAAAAGAAGGAGCGTTATGGGGAGTGAGAACCGTGTTAGTGACGTTATGTGATAGTGATGTCACATATGTAGCGGAGAAAAAGAGTACCAACTGTTTAGAGTCTCCTCTGCAAGCTGCCCTTTTAAGGACACATATTCAGCACAGCACCAGTTTGTGTCCTGAGAGAACAGACTCCGTGATGACGTGGGTGGTTTCTGCCTGACTAGCTGAATGGCTGGTTAAGTGTCATAGCTAATACTCACATGATTTTCATGTGGGTGGCACATGTTAAATAAGATGGCTGACATGTGTGGGCAGTAGCAGGTGACATGTGAGGCTACTTGGTACAGTGTATAGCATGGGCAGGTCACTTACACCATGGATGTGATTAATTATATGTGTGGGGTCAATGAGTAGTGGTGTACAAAGTGGGCACCCAGTCAGTGGTGAAAATATGGGGTCAAACAGTGAGTGGTGGCATAACGGGAGGTATACAGTAATGTAACAGAGCACACAGTCAGTGTTAGTGTAATGGGGATGAATATTGAGTGGTAGCACGTGTTCGGTGCACAGTTAGTGGTGACATAATGTGGGCACAGTGAGCAGTGGCTATAATATCAGGTACACAGTGAGTGGTGGCATACTGTTAGGAGGACACATTAAGTGGTGACAATGTAGGGAACACAATGAGTGGCAGCATGTCTGGGGTGTGCTATGAGTGGTAATATAATGTGGGCACAGTGAGCCAAAGCTATAATGTCAAGCACAGTATGTAGTAGTGTACTGTTATGGGTAGTGAGTGGTGACAATGTGGCAGGATACATTAAATGGCAGCATGTGTGGGTTACAATTAGGGATGAGCGCACTCGGATTTATGAAATCCGAGCCCACCCGAACGTTGCGGATCCGAGTCGGATCCGAGACAGATCCGGGTATTGGCGCCAAATTCAAAAGTGAAACTGAGGCTCTGACTCATAATCCCGTTGTCGGATCTCGCGATACTCGGATCCTATAAATTCCCCACTAGTCGCCGCCATCTTCACTCGGGCATTGATCAGGGTAGAGGGAGGGTGTGTTAGGTGGTCCTCTGTGCTGTTTAGTTCTGTGCTGTTTAGTTCTGTGCTGTTTAGTTCTGTGCTGTTTAGTTCTGTGCTGTTTAGTTCTGTGCTGTGCTGTGCTGTGCTGTGTTCTGCAGTATCAGTCCAGTGGTGCTGTGTGCTGTGCTCTGTCCTTCTGAGGTCAGTGGTGCTGCTGGGTCCTGTGCTGTGTCCTGTTCAGTCCAGTGGTGCTGTGTCCTGTGCTCTGTGCTTCTAAGGGCATAGTTATTTCCCCAATATTCCCCTGTGTTTAAAAAAATAAAAAAAAGTTTTTTTAAAAAATACCAAAAACTACTTTAATATTTTTTAATTACCACAAAATTTGCACAACCAATCCTGCAGTATAAGCCCATTGGTACTGCAATATTACCAAGTTCACACATTCAGCAGTAAAAGTCCAGTGGTACTGCAATATTACAAAGTTTACACATTCTGCAGTATCAGTCCAGTGGTGCTGTGTCCTGTGCTCTGTCCTGCTGAGTTCCGTAGTGCTGCTGGGTCCTGTGCCGTGTCCTGTTCAGTCCAGTGGTGCTGTGTCCTGTGCTCTGTGCTTCTAAGGGCATAGTTATTTCCCCATTATTCCCAAGTTTTTAAAAAATAAAAAAAAAGTAAAAAAAAATAAAAAATTTTAAAAAAAAAAATATATATAATAATTATAACCAAATTTGCAAAACCAATCCAGCATTATAAGTCCATTGGTACTGCAATATTACCAAGTTCACACATTCTGCAGTATCAGTCCAGTGGTGCTGTGTCCTGTGCTCTGTCCTGCTGAGTTCCGTAGTGCTGCTGGGTCCTGTGCCGTGTCCTGTTCAGTCCAGTGGTGCTGTGTCCTGTGCTCTGTGCTTCTAAGGGCATAGTTATTTCCCCACTATTCCCAAGTTTTTTAAAAATAAAAAAAAAGTAAAAAAAAATAAAAAATTTTTTAAAAAAAAAAATATATAATAATTATAACCAAATTTGCAAAACCAATCCAGCAGTATAAGTCCATTGGTACTGCAATATTACCAAGTTCACACATTCTGCAGTATCTTGTGCTACATATAATGGAGACCAAAAATTTGGAGGATAAAGTAGGGAAAGATCAAGACCCACTTCCTCCTAATGCTGAAGCTGCTGCCACTAGTCATGACATAGACGATGAAATGCCATCAACGTCGTCTTCCAAGCCCGATGCCCAATCTCGTAGTACCGGGCATGTAAAATCCAAAAAGCCCAAGTTAAGAAAAAGTAGCAAAAAGAGAAACTTAAAATCATCTGAGGAGAAACGTAAAGTTGCCAATATGCCATTTACGACACGGAGTGGCAAGGAACGGCTTAGGCCCTGGCCCGTGTTCATGACTAGTGGTTCAGCTTCACCCACGGATCTTAGCCCTCCTCCTCCTCCCCCCCCCTACAAAAAATTGAAGAGAGTTATGCTGTCAGCAACAAAACAGCAAACAACTCTGCCTTCTAAAGAGAAATTATCACAAATCCCCAAGGCGAGTCCAAGGGTGTTGGTGGTTGTCAAGCCTGACCTTCCCATCACTGTACGGGAAGAGGTGGCTCGGGAGGAGGCTATTGATGATGTAGCTGGCGCTGTGGAGGAACTTGATGATGAGGATGGTGATGTGGTTATTGTAAATGAGGCACCAGGGGGGGAAACAGCTGATGTCCATGGGATGAAAAAGCCCATCGTCATGCCTGGTCAGAAGACCAAAAAATGCACCTCTTCGGTCTGGAGTTATTTTTATCCAAATCCAGACAACCAATGTATGGCAATATGTAGCTTATGTAAAGCTCAAATAAGCAGGGGTAAGGATCTTGCCCACCTAGGAACATCCTCCCTTATACGTCACCTGAATAACCTTCATAGTTCAGTGGTTAGTTCAGGAACTGGGGCTAGGACCCTCATCGGTACAGGGACACCTAAATCCCGTGGTCCAGTTGGATACACACCAGCAACACCCTCCTCGTCAACTTCCTCCACAATCTCCATCAGATTCAGTCCTGCAGCCCAAGTCAGCAGCCAGACTGAGTCCTCCTCAATACGGGATTCATCCAAAGAATCCTGCAGCGGTACGCCTACTACTGCCACTGCTGCTGTTGCTGCTGTTAGTCGGTCATCTTCCCAGAGGGGAAGTCGTAAGACCGCTAAGTCTTTCACAAAACAATTGACCGTCCAACAGTCGTTTGCCATGACCACCAAATACGATAGTAGTCACCCTATTGCAAAGCGTATAACTGCGGCTGTAACTGCAATGTTGGTGTTAGACGTGCGCCCGGTGTCCGCCATCAGTGGAGTGGGATTTAGAGGGTTGATGGAGGTATTGTGTCCCCGGTACCAAATCCCCTCGAGATTCCACTTCACTAGGCAGGCGATACCAAAAATGTACAGAGAAGTACGATCAAGTGTCCTCAGTGCTCTTAAAAATGCGGTTGTACCCACTGTCCACTTAACCACGGACATGTGGACAAGTGGTTCTGGGCAAACGAAGGACTATATGACTGTGACAGCCCACTGGGTAGATGCATCCCCTTCCGCAGCAACAGCAACAGCTGCATCAGTAGCAGCATCTACAAAATGGCTGCTCATGCAAAGGCAGGCAACATTGTGCATTACAGGCTTTAATAAGAGGCACAACGCTGACAACATATTAGAGAAAATGAGGGAAATTATCTCCCAGTGGCTTACCCCACTTAGACTCTCATGGGGATTTGTGGTGTCAGACAATGCCAGTAACATTGTGCGGGCATTAAATATGGGCAATTTCCAGCACGTCCCATGTTTTGCCCACACCATTAATTTGGTGGTGCAGCATTACCTCAAGAGTGACAGGGGTGTGCAGGAGATGCTTGCGGTGGCGCGCAAAATTGCTGGACACTTTCGGCATTCAGCCAGTGCCTACCGCAGACTAGAGGCACATCAAAAAAGCATGAACCTGCCCTGCCATCACCTCAAACAAGAGGTTGTGACGCGCTGGAACTCCACCCTCTATATGCTGCAGAGGATGGAGGAGCAGCAAAAGGCCATTCAGGCCTACACAGCCACCTACGACATAGGCAAAGGAGTGGGGATGCGCCTCAGTCAAGCGCAGTGGAGACTGATTTCCGTGTTGTGCAAGGTTCTGCAGCCAATTGAACTTGCCACACGAGAAGTCAGTTCCGACACTGCCAGCTTGAGTCAGGTCATTCCCCTGATCAGGCTGTTGCAGAAGCAGCTGGAGAAAGTGAGGGAGGAGCTGGTAAGCCATTGCGATTACACCAAGCATGTAGCTCTTGTGGATGTAGCCCTTCGTACGCTTTGCCAGGATCCGAGGGTGGTCACTCTTTTAAAGTCAGAGGAATACATTCTGGCCACCGTGCTCGATCCTCGGTTTAAAGCGTATGTTGTGTCTCTGTTTCCGGCGGACACAAGTCTACAGCGGTGCAAAGACCTGCTGGTCAGGAGATTGTCCTCTGAAGAGGACCGTGACATGCCAACAGCTCCACCCTCATTTTCTTCCACATCTATGGCTGCGAGGAAAAAGCTCAGTTTTCCCAAAAGAGGCACTGGCGGGGATGCTGATAACATCTGGTCCGGACTGAAGGACCTGCCAACCATTGCAGACATGTCTACTCTCGCTGCATTGGATGCTGTCACAATAGAAAAAATTGTGGATGATTACTTTGCTGACACCATCCAAGTAGACATGTCAGACAGTCCATATTGTTACTGGCAGGAAAAAAAGGCAGTTTGGAAGCCCCTGTACAAACTGGCTCTATTTTACCTGAGTTGTCCCCCCTCCAGTGTGTACTCGGAAAGAGTTTTTAGTGCAGCGGGGAACCTGGTCAGTGAGCGGCGAAGGAGGTTGCTTCCTCACAACGTTGAAAAAATGATGTTTATAAAAATGAATAATCAATTCCTCAATGAAGTACAGCACTGCCCTCCAGATACTACAGAGGGACCTGTGGTTGTGGAGTCCAGCGGGGACGAATTGATAATGTGTGATGAGGAGGAAGTACACACTGTAGGGGGAGAGGAATCAGAGGTTGAGGATGAGGACGACATCTTGCCTCAGTAGAGCCTGTTTAGTCTGTACAGGGAGAGATGAATAGCTTTTTTGGTGTGGGGGCCCAAACAAACCAATCATTTCAGCCAAAGTTGTTTGGTAGGCCCTGTCGCTGAAATGATTGGTTTGTTAAAGTGTGCATGTCCTATTTCAACAACATAAGGGTGGGTGTGAGGGCCCAAGGACAATTCCATCTTGGAACTTTTTTTTTTGCATTATATGACCAAGCAACAGTTGTTTGCCATGTTCAAAAAGTAAAACCAAATGTAAAAAAATTCAAGAAATTAAACCAAAAGTAAAATGCCGTGTCATAATTTAAAACAAGAGGTATTGACGTGCTCTAAAACTACTGTATTGTTGTTTATATTTTATAAACACTACACTTGAAAGCTTGAGTCTTTCAATAGAAAAGTAACTGTCCATTGCACGAATATTTGCAACAGGGACAATTTTAGGGTTAAGAAAGTCAACTAATAATAACACTTCGACGCTGTGTGTCTTTATAAACACTACACTTGGAAGTTGGAGGAGGTATTGTGGCCCCGGCACCAAATTTACTACCGGGGCCACTCCACTGTGCAGTCCATATTTAGGTGTATCAGATATTAAACAACGGTGACAGTTGATGCCCAATTTTTTAATTATATTGTGGCCTCGGTACCAAATTGTGTACCGGGGCCACCCCACTACGCAGTCCAGATACTTGTTTGGTGGAATTCAGACCAGTTGAGGGTTTTATTATTATATTGTGTGGACCACTCTATCTATACCACACTACAACTCTATACCACTCTATTTCCTACTTTAATTCTATTTCATACTTTAATTCTATTTCCTACTTTAATTCTATTTCATACTTTAATTCTATTTCCTACTTTAATTCTATTACTAATTAATTACCATAAAGAGGAACAAAATAAACCAATTTTACCAAAAGTATAATATGACTTAGACTTACAAACACTACACTTTAAAGATCGTGCCTTTAAATGAAAAAGTCAGTCTTCATTGCACGACTATGTGCAACAGGGACATTTTTTTGGGTTTACAAAGTCAAACAATAACACTTCGACCCTGTCTGTCTGGGGTCTCTCAATGACGAATTGTCTGTACCATGTTTGGAGGAGGTATTGTGGCCCCGGTACCAAATTGTGTACCGGGGCCACCCCACTACGCAGTCCAGATACTTGTTTGGTGGAATTCAGACCAGTTGAGGGTTTTATTATTATATTGTGTGGACCACTCTATCTATACCACACTACAACTCTATACCACTCTATTTCCTACTTTAATTCTATTTCATACTTTAATTCTATTTCCTACTTTAATTCTATTTCATACTTTAATTCTATTTCCTACTTTAATTCTATTACTAATTAATTACCATAAAGAGGAACAAAATAAACCAATTTTACCAAAAGTATAATATGACTTAGACTTACAAACACTACACTTTAAAGATCGTGCCTTTAAATGAAAAAGTCAGTCTTCATTGCACGACTATGTGCAACAGGGACATTTTTTTGGGTTTACAAAGTCAAACAATAACACTTCGACCCTGTCTGTCTGGGGTCTCTCAATGACGAATTGTCTGTACCATGTTTGGAGGAGGTATTGTGGCCCCGGTACCAAATTGTGTACCGGGGCCACCCCACTACGCAGTCCAGATACTTGTTTGGTGGAATTCAGACCAGTTGAGGGTTTTATTATTATATTGTGTGGACCACTCTATCTATACCACACTACAACTCTATACCACTCTATTTCCTACTTTAATTCTATTTCATACTTTAATTCTATTTCCTACTTTAATTCTATTTCATACTTTAATTCTATTTCCTACTTTAATTCTATTACTAATTAATTACCATAAAGAGGAACAAAATAAACCAATTTTACCAAAAGTATAATATGACTTAGACTTACAAACACTACACTTTAAAGATCGTGCCTTTAAATGAAAAAGTCAGTCTTCATTGCACGACTATGTGCAACAGGGACATTTTTTTGGGTTTACAAAGTCAAACAATAACACTTCGACCCTGTCTGTCTGGGGTCTCTCAATGACGAATTGTCTGTACCATGTTTGGAGGAGGTATTGTGGCCCCGGTATCAAATTGGGTACCGGGGCCACCCCACTATGCAGTCCAGATACTTGTTTGGTGGAATTCAGACACGTGGAGGGTTTTTTAATTATATTGTGGCCTCGGTACCAAATTGTGTACCGGGGCCACCACACTACGCAGTCAAGATAGATAGATGCGTATTGCGTATCATAGATAAAGTACATTCAGTGGTGTGGGGCAAATTGAAAAATATTCAAAATGCACTGACATTATCAAAAACAAGAGGTTGTCACACGCTAAAACTCCAACATGTATATGATGGAGAGGATGGAGGAGCAGCCGTATGTGTAGTGTAATGCAGATCTGTTGAAGGTTTTTTATATATTTTATTGTGGTGCCCAGTGCCCACTCCTCTACGCAGTCCAGGTACAATTATTGGTGCGAATCATAAAAGTTCAGGGTTTTTAAGATATTGTGGTGACCCACTCCTCTACGCAGTCCAGGTACAATTATTGGTGCGAATCATAAAAGTTCAGGGTTTTTAAGATATTGTGGTGACCCACTCCTCTACGCAGTCCAGGTACAATTATTGGTGCGAATCATAAAAGTTCAGGGTTTTTAAGATATTGTGGTGACCCACTCCTCTACGCAGTCCAGGTACAATTATTGGTGCGAATCATAAAAGTTCAGGGTTTTTAAGATATTGTGGTGACCCACTCCTCTACGCAGTCCAGGTACAATTATTGGTGCGAATCATAAAAGTTCAGGGTTTTTAAGATATTGTGGTGACCCACTCCTCTACGCAGTCCAGGTACAATTATTGGTGCGAATCATAAAAGTTCAGGGTTTTTAAGATATTGTGGTGACCCACTCCTCTACGCAGTCCAGGTACAATTATTGGTGCGAATCATAAAAGTTCAGGGTTTTTAAGATATTGTGGTGACCCACTCCTCTACGCAGTCCAGGTACAATTATTGGTGCGAATCATAAAAGTTCAGGGTTTTTAAGATATTGTGGTGACCCACTCCTCTACGCAGTCCAGGTACAATTATTGGTGCGAATCATAAAAGTTTAGGGTTTTTAAGATATTGTGGTGACCCACTCCTCTACGCAGTCCAGGTACAATTATTGGTGCGAATCATAAAAGTTCAGGGTTTTTAAGATATTGTGGTGACCCACTCCTCTACGCAGTCCAGGTACAATTATTGGTGCGAATCATAAAAGTTCAGGGTTTTTAATATATATTGTGGTGACCCACTCCTCTACGCAGTCCAGGTACAATTATTGGTGCGAATCATAAAAGTTCAGGGTTTATAATATATTGTGGTGACCCACTCCTCTACGCAGTCCAGAAAGATACCTTGTTGCAACGTTTTGGACTAATAACTATATTGTGAGGTGTTCAGAATACACTGTAAATTAGTGGAAATGCTTGTTATTGAATGTTATTGAGGTTAATAATAGCCTAGGAGTGAAAATAAGCCCAAAAACTTGATTTTTAAACTTTTTATGTTTTTTTCAAAAAAAATCCGAATCCAATACCTTAAATCCGAACAGAGACCTTTCCTCAAGTGTTTTACGAGACAAATCCGAACCTCAAAAATAACGAAAATCCGGATCCAAAACACAAAACACGAGACCTCAAAAGTCGCCGGTGCACATCCCTAGTTACAATATACAATACAGAGGTGACATAGGGATTTATATAGAAGTGGACACATTTGCACTTCAAACATACATAGGAAACAATGTACATAAAAAAGCATATGTACCTGCAAATATTGAGACAAAAACTAATTATTGTTCCATTTGTAGAACTATAAACATATATATAAAAGCAAATAGAGCCAGAGAGCTCTCTATATAATAGATAGATAATAGACTCATTGTCGGTGACTTGCCTGCTCATCACAAGCAGAAATGCAGTCTTATCTCATGATGAGAATGCCCCCCCCCCCCCCCCCTCAAACACACTTTTGCTAAATTTGTAAAAGTGTGTGGCTACAGTATGCAATGTTAGAGTAAGAAAAAATCAGGCCATATTCCATAACCTTTATTATGACAATAGTTTCCTTTTCATACACTGGTTCACTACGATGGAGCTACAGATTACATGCCCTTTGTTTTAGATTAGTCAAATTGTGGTACACTAGTATTTAAAAAAAACAAAAACCCAACCATAACGGAACCACTAAGGAAAGTTAAAGCAATATAAGGTTATTTATTATTCTTTCCACTGTAAAGGTTACGGGTCCTCTCTTTACTATTATACGCGCATATGTCATCTTGTGGCTTTTTACCACATGCATAGAGCACCAGAACTCAAAACAAAAACAATCGATGTACAAGACTAACAAAATTAAAGGGCACTTTCCAGGGCTTTTCACTTTGAGGTATACCTCACCTCAATAACATGTTTCTGTTTTTTACTCTTTTCCTGTTAGGTTAGAGGTAGGAATCTGTGTATTAATATATATAGAAAAACATCTAACATTGCTGGGGATGGGGAAGTGGAACAAACATGTAACTATAGCAAATGTTTCAATCATTTTAAATAGAACAGGAGATGTTGTTTTTCTGATTAAATAATGCATTCAATGTACCCACATGTCATGCAAAATATTTTGTCACAGATATTTAGCTATGTTAAGAAAATAGTATTCTTAATCATTAAAAATTGTGTATATTTCACAAATTAAATGCCTGTTATAGTCTACAATATATGACGAAATAAGTAATAAGTGTATTAATCAGTAAGAGAGAAAGAAGCAGTGGCATGGTGCCAGTTATTAGTCCTTTATCCCCTTGTCTTATGCTTTGTGAGGTTTAAGTGTAAAAGGAACCTTACACATGGGAGTTTAATAACCAGTTTTAATGGAGGTTACTGGTGCAGTAACATATACAGATGACGTACCAGGGGACATAAGGAGCCCATAGCAATATTTTTTTGGGTCCAAATCCCCACTTCCACAAACCATCCTGTAAGGAGATTTGTGATCAGACCCGCACCCCATTGAGTAGAAAACGCTGCGCTTATATGTTGTTTCCCTGACTTAGCAAGTTCCTGACAAGCAAACGCTGATTTGTTCTGTGAGTGTTGTCAACTGCATTCACAGAGCAAAGACGAGCTTGTGTGCCAGACTATTAGTACTTATGCTCCCTGCTGTGTGCAGAAAAAAAAGCACAAAGTTTCCTAGTCTATTGTACATTGGCGTGCAAAGTACCCAAATGCCCATAGCCTTAGGGACTTGAATCTCACTGGTCCTCTGCACCTCTGTACCCTATGGATTGCTATGGCCCTTGATGTTGAATAATCGGTCGCCCGACCATTTGGAATCACACTCCTTTATTAACTCCTGCATCACACCACTGGGTTCCAGCTCTCAAATATAACAGATATGTATATTTCAAGCTGACCCTCACTTGCCTTGGAAACTGTCACTGAAATTGCACTGTCTTTGCTAGGACTCTTGTATCTCCATTTGGGTATCCTGTCCCAGTGGTCTGTCAGTAGTCAAACAGGCAGTAACGGTCTTAGTGCATTTCTGCCATAACTCTCATTCTATACATAGCTCCACACAGCAGTCACCGAAACCCGAAGCCCCCTCTCTTGTCTCAGGCTAGTTGTACACTGCATCCAGCTCACTACCTCTACAGTCTTCATGTAGTTCAGTGCTCAAAGTGAAATGTGCAGTTGACTCGAACAGAACTCCTGAAGGAAACTCAAATAGTAACTGTCTGAAATGTATACCAGACTTGGACAGACTCTTAATTAAGCTAACCATAGGGCCCATGTTCACTAAATAGCAGCCAGTCAAAAGGGTGCCACATATGTTTTTTGTTATTTTTATATTGTACCTCAAAAAAAATATCTCCTACATGAGACATTAAGCAGTCTATTAATTGAAAAGAAAGCTGTTCTATTGTCAATGATAAAGGAATGGAAAGATAAATAAATAGGTTCCATTCTGAATTAAACAGACAGCCCCCAGCTCTGTGTTATAAACAGATCTGCAGTGAATAGTTTAAATGATGTAGCAGGATACAGGATTTGCACTATGCAATAAAACTTGAATAGGGTAAAAATGTCTGGACATGCCTAGTGTTGGCCACATAGGGCCTAGGGGCTATCCTACAAAAACCATATGTCTGTGTGGCATGTGGAAGTAGACAAGATACATGAATGAGCAGATGCATGGAAGAAAGCAAGACATGTTATGGAAGACTTTGAGAGGTAAGCAACAAACACGGGGATAACATATGAAAGAAATGAGGTTTGGGGAGAGCAGGCTAAATGTATATTCAGACAATAGCTTTTGTGGAAGCAGATAAGGGTTAAGGGGGAATAAACAAGAGACATGGACAGCATGGAGAGACAGGGCACATGGGGAAGCAGACATGGCACGTTAAGTGGCAGAAAGAGGACATGTGGAAGCACATATGGCAAACAAGGGACCCGGGGAGACATATATGAGTGGACAGACAAGGAGCAAGGAGGAAAAGACAATGGGGAGGAGATAATGCACATAAGAGAGCAGATGAGGGACGTGAGTATACTTACAATTACAGAACATTTCTTTCAGTCATTCAACACAATCCTGCCCTGAGTTGCCCCACACTAACCCCACCCACTAATTTATACTCCAGTGTTAGTGTGGCATTATTAGGTGTAAGAATGTGACAGGATATCAAGCGCGTACTTTTTCTAATTTAATTTTTCTCCTCTTTATGAGAAAACAAACCAGGAGCATGGGTACATATACAGTAGAGCAGGCAAGGACATTGGAGAGAAGCCAATGGACATGGTATATCAAACATTGCAAGACAGACATATTATTATGTCAGCCCACAGTCAAGAAAGCTAAGATGGTAGAACTCATAGAGCATTGTACATATAACCCATTTATCTTTGTTGAGGTCTGAGTCTATCTTTGTTACGAGTTAAAGAGTAAAGACAAAGTTAACACAGGGTTTAAAAAAGTGTTTATTGTTACTTCCAATTTTCATGTAAATAAAGCAAACATACAAACCCTTAACTAAAACCATTCAATATCCATTAAATATTAATAGAACAAAAAATCTTAATTAAAACCTTAGTTATCGGATATGCCTGCATACATAACATATAAACCAGTATATAATAGTCATGATCTGCCTATAACAGTACCTGACACTGAACAAATAGATAGTAAACTTATGAGCCTGTTCCGAGCTTCATATTTATTCATAAAGTAGAAGTTTGTGGTTCTTTTTGGATCCCAGATATCTATGAAAGCAATTCATATGTACCCAGAACTAGATAGCTTGTCGGCAGGAGCACCAGATGCAAAAATATTCCAAGTAATACCCCATTTGCACTGCCTAAAAAACCCAGGTTTTAGCCGGAGCGAGCTCCAACGACCCAGGTCTAGATTCAGTGTGAAAGCGGGCCAGTGCCAAATCCCGTGTCTGATGACCCAGGAATTAGACCCGGGACTTTTGCATGGTTATTTCCGTGTCAGTCCCGGGTTGCCTGCAGTGTGAAGGGTGCGACCTGGGTTTTTCAACTTGAGTTTCACCGAACACTATTGAAGAGTTAAACAAAAAAAACCCAAGAAAAATCATTGTCACAAGAAGAGCCAATCAACTCCTCTTGTGATGTTGCTAGGGAGACCCGGGCAGACCCGTGTTCAGTGTGAACACGGTCTACCCAGTAAATTTCCGGGTCCAAGGTGCAGTGTGACCTCTGAGCTGGGATGCTCTGTGACATGGCAAAAACCCAGCTTGAAAAACCGGGGAAATTGCAGGGGTTGCAATGTGAAAGTGGTATAACAGGATGAAAGAAATGTGCCCACAAAATACAGAGGATACAACACTTTACCCTGGATTGTTTTGTGTGTTATCCTTATTAGACCTTACTTCTTATCTTTTGGATATGTACTTACAAACATGGAACATACAGACTTACATGAAAACATGGGACACACACAGGAGACACACAGAGAGACACATAGCATACTTGCCAACTCTCCCTGAATGCCAGGGAGACTCCTTGAAATAGGGGTGATCTCCCTCACTCCCTGAAGAGTCTGGCATTGTCCCTGATGCTGAACCAGTACAAGATGTGGTTGGGTTTGCCATCTGTGGCATGATGACACAGTTCAGAAATTGTGTCCTATGTCCATGTATTGATGCCTATGGAGGTGGCCATTTTCATGGAGACCAAGATTTAATCAAAGACTGACAGGTAAGACAACATGACTTCAGTAATGGAGCCAGAAATGTAAAAGACACTTCAGTCTCTAGAGATTCATTAGCTGCTTTTCTTTAACACATAGTTGCCTACTCTTCCAAGAATGTCTGGGAGACTTCCATATTTCTGGGAGACCTCCTGGGCTCTCGGGAGAGCAGGGCAACCTTCCGGTTCTCAGTCCTGCGATAGATAAGTGGTGGGGGGCAGGGCTTAATAGTGCAAATGTTGTGTCATCTTAGCCTCGCCCCCTGTTGTAATTGGCCAAAATTATGACAGTCGTCTAGGGGGCGGTGCAGAAAGGATGCAATTTGTCAAGTCCCGCCACCGCACGCCCACCTCCCCCGGGATCTCCCTGAAGCCAACGAGGAAAAGTTGGCAAGTACGACACATAGACCTGCCTATGTTCTAAGATATAAGCTGAGAATGGTGTTCAGGAATGAAGAAATAAACAGTAGAACTCCTGGTTTGTTCATTCTGCTGAGGGGAAGTTCCTAAATAATGTTTTGTCAGAACATCAGTTTCCGATGAATTAACTATTGTACAGTGTATTTCTATATAGTGTTAAGTTGTAAGTTATATATGTGAAAGCCAATTTGCATCGGAGACAAATTTGATTGTGACAATTGATCACCAAGTGGTAATTTAAAATGAGCAGTAAAAAGTGCCGGTATATGATAGGATTGTATACTGGCCCAGTTCGACCATTTGTACCACCAAACAGCTGCAATGTTATTGTTGTTATTATTATTATTATTATTATTATTATTATTAACATTTATTTATACAATGCCGGCATGCTCATCAGCATTTTACAATTCTGAACAAGCAATGTAATAAAACTGGACTGGGTATTAAGCATTAAGAGAGCCCTTTCTGTAAACGTCTAAAACAAAATAGGAGTTAGTTACAGTGCCACATAGTGGTCCTGCCAGACGGCAATGGGGGCTATGTGTGATCCAGTCATACAGCAATGCTAGTTAAGAGGTCAGAGGATCAAGAAGTTTTGAGTGAACTTTTTAGAGTGGTGGTAATCAATAAAGTTGCTTAGGGAGTTTAAAAAGATGGCTCAGGAATTTAAAAATTTGACAAAAGCTTTTTCAGGGAACACTTGAAGGTGTGTAGGCTACGGGCATCCAAGATGAAATGACAGAAGGAAATACAGTAATATGGCCAACACAGATGTTAAGAGATTCTGAGGAGGTAAATACATTTTGTCCTCATAGGAACTTCTTAGGTTTCCAAGATAAGTGGTATAGATAGAGAAGAGGAGAAGGCCGCTTTCATGAAAGCCAGATAATGGGAATGGTCTTGATCTCCGCTAGAAACACAGCTTACCCCCAGAGAGGTGCGAAGTCTAACGGGGGAGAGGTATTCACCAGGGATTCCCGCAAGGGAATATGGTCTTAGCTGCTCTCAACCGCAGGTCGCGGTCCTGTAGAGGGCGCAGAGCAGATAATGCGCAGAACCAGCAAGTAGCTGTTAGGCAGAATAGAAATTGTAGTGAAGAGATGAACTGCAGAGAGCTGGAGCACTGAGGTCCACACAGATGTATAACTCTGGAACAGGACCGCTGATGAGCGATGCTCTGCAGTGAATCCACAGGTCTTGATTGTGAGGAAAGCTGAACCAATAAGGCGTTGAAATGATGAGCTGCAGAGAGCAAGAGCACTGAGATTTACACAGGTTATAATGCTGGAACAGGATCAATGATGAGCCATGCCCTGCAGTAAAGCCACAGGTCTTGACTGTGAAATAAGCTGAGCCAATAAGGTGGTGAAGCGATGAGCTGCAGTGAGCAAAAACACTGAGATCCACACAGGTGTTATAACGCTGGAACAGGATCAATGATGAGCAATGATCTGCGGCGATAATGCTGGGAAGCAATGAGCTGAACAGGTAATACTGGGAAGCGATGAGATGCACAGGTAATTCTGAGGACCGCTGATCTGTACAGGTATTTGCCGAGTAGCGATGAGCTGCACAGCAACTTGCTGAGAAGCAGTGAGCAGCACAGGTATTGCTGATTAGCGATGAACTGCACAGGTAATGCTGAGTAGCGATGAACTGCACAGGTAATGCTGAGTAGCGATGAACTGCACAGGTAATGCTGAGTAGCGATGAACTGCACAGGTAATGCTGAGTAGCGATGAACTGCACAGGTAATGCTGAGTAGCGATGAACTGCACAGGTAATGCTGAGTAGCGATGAACTTAACAGGTAATGCTGAGAAGTGGTGAGCTGCACAGGTGTTGCTGAGTAGTGATGAGCTGCACAGTAATTCAGGTAAAGGTTCCCAGGGTAGCGCATGCGCAGACCACTGGGCAAAATGGTGTCCGATGATAGAGGGATGCCAGGCTGAACAGCAGACAGCGGTAACCAAGGGAAACCAAAGCTCACAATGATCAACATGGAGCAAACTGGTGAGATGCGTGATGGTACCCTCCCCCCCTGAAAACGGTGGGCACTGAACCCCTAAGATTTTGATTTCCTGGGATTTTTCTTATGAAATTTTTTCATCAGAGCTGGAGCATGAACATCGAAGGCGTCGATCCAAGAACGCTCCTCGGGACCGTATCCCTTCCAGTCAACTAGATATTTTATTTTGCCTCGCAAGATCTTAGAATCCAATATCTGAATACTGTACAACCGGAGGAGCTAAAGTTGCCGAAGTAGAGGAAAACTGATTAATAATAAGAGACTTAATGAGAGAAACATGGAAGGAATTAGCAACCCGAAGTAAATCTGGTCATTTCAGCTTGACACTGGATTAATCACTTGGAGGATTTTATATGGACCGATATAACGGGGTGCAAATTTCATGAATGGGACTCGAAGACGAATGTTCTTGGTTGATAACCAAACTTTGTCTCCCACTTTCAGTGGAGGTACTGCTCGGCGTCTTCTATCCATGGCCTTATCTGTGTGGAGTTTGTATGTTCTCCCTGTGTTTGCGTGGGTTTCCTCCGGGTGCTCCGGTTTCCTCCCACACTCCAAAAACATACTGGTAGATTAATTGGCTGCAATCAAATTGACCCTAGTCTCTCCCTCTCTGTCTGTCTCTCTGTGTGTGTGTGAGTGTCTATAGTAGGGAATTTAGACTGTAAGCTCCAATGGGGCAGGGACTGATGTGAATGAGTTCTCTGTACAGCGCTGCGGAATTAGTGGCGCTATATAAATAAATGATGATGATGATGATGATGATGATGATAACCAAACTTTGTCTCCCACTTTCAGTGGAGGTACTGCTCGGCGTCTTCTATCTGCAAACCGTATATATCAATGAGATGCCTTCCTAAGACATTTGAGAGTCCGTTCCCATATGGACAAGAAATCTCGGTGGAGTTCGTTGACAGCTGGAACTTGAGTTGGAGAAACGGTCTTGAAGCTGGGTAGATTAGGACGTAACCCATACACAATAGAAAACGGAGTGAAGCAGATGAGTGTAAGCAAATAAAAGTCTCTAGGGGCCTGATTCATTAAGGATCTTAAATTAAGAGGTATCTTATTTCAGTCTCCTGGACAAAACCATGTTATAATGCAAGGGGTGAAAACTAGTTTTCTGTTTTGCACATAAGTTAAATACTGACTGTTTTTTCAATATCTCTTTGAGAAATAATTGAGCAAGCAGCGGAGCTGAAGGCAAACCAGTCAGCAGAATAAAATGTGCAATTTTCGAAAAGCGGTCAACAACCACCCATACAGTATTAAATTTCTTGCATGGCGGAAGGTCTGTCACAAAATCCAAGGAGATATGTGTCCAGGGTTTGGAAGGAATTGAAAGTGGCACAAGGGAACCAACTGGAGACTGACGAGGAGTTTTTTATGTTGCGTACAGATTTGATAGGCTGTCACAAATTGTTCAACATCTGCTCTAATAGTAGGCCAACAATAGTTTCGGGAAACTATTTCAAAAACTTTGGCCGTGCCCACGTGACCCATAAATCGGGAACAATGATACCAGTGTAGAAGTTTTTGTGTTGGTTAGGAGGTACAAAGCTTTTCCCCGTAGGAGGCGTTAGAGAAGGAGACACTGATGAAGCTGGCAAAAATGTTGGTTCCAAGATGGGACGATTAGTGATATCGGATAGTCCTGGTTCACATGAAAAAGCTCTGCACAACGCATCTGCCTTCTTATTTTTTGATCCTGGTCGAAATGTAACATGCAAGTTAAAACGTGAAAAGAAGAGAGACCAACGAACCTGTCTGGGATTCATGCATTGAGCTGTCTGAAGGTAAAGTATATTTTTGTGGTTAGTAAAAACCATCACAGGGAACAATGCTCCTTCCAACAGATATCTCCATTCAGTCAAAGCCAACTTCATCGCTAAATGTTCCTTATCCCCAATTGAATAATTCTTCTCGGCCGGTAGAACTTTACGAGAGAAGAAGGCACATGGCTGAAGTTGTTTTTCTGGAGGAAACCTCTGAGATAATACTGCGCGGACTCCAACCGCTGAAGCATCCACTTCAACAAATAATCGTAACAAAGTATTGGGTTGTCTTAATACTGGAGCTGTGGAAAAAGTCTCTTTGAGGGCATGGAATGCAGATAATGCTGAAGTTGGCCATGTCTTGGTATCTGTCCCTTTCTTAGTGAGGGCAACAATCGGTGCCACAATCGAGGATTAATTCTGGATGAACTGCATGTAATAGTTGGCAAATATCAATATTACATTTCAGTGTACAAATAAGCTATCAAGTATTTGTGTGATACATGAAAAAACAGCCAGTATTTAACTTATGTGCAAAATAGAAAACTAATTTTCACCCCTTTCATTTTAACATGGTTTTGTCCAGGAGACTTAAGGAAGACATTTCTTGCCTAAGTTCCTTAATGAATCTGGCCCAATGAGTAGAAGTCCACTGAACGAAGAGTGGCTGTGTCAGGAACACACAGGAACTCCAAAAATCGAACAATCAGCTGGTTTGACACTACCCATCGTGGAGGTGCAGAATCTAACATGACTTTTGTATTCACCAGGAACCCCTGCAAGAAGGTATGGGCTTCATTCCTATAACTTGTTAAAATAAGTCGCTGTCCACCAGGCCTATTGCCTAGCAATGGCAACCAACATTCTGATCCTATCAGGGGCAGTTGGTGTTGCCTCATACTGAACTAGTTGTGAAGTAATGGCAACCAGCGTCTTTTCGTGCTACTGCCGACGTCTAGCATGTTGAGTGGCAGCATCAGCTGCTAAGCAGTTTTTATAATGTAGGTGCTGCTTGTAAGGGTTCATTCGGGCTTTCTCTCTCTCTCAATGGTCCCCAAACAAATAAAAACCCCTTTCTGTCTGTCACTTGTGCTGGTGATAGTTTATCCGAAGTTAGGGTGCTGTGAATACTAAATTGTTTTGACTTGCTGTTGTAACGGTCTGTACCTAGGATTTGTTAAGGGCAGAATAGTGTGAGATGCTCAAATGTTAGAACCACTTCACGAGATGTTCACCATTAGCAGCCCCCTTTCCGAGAAACTAGTTATATTCCACAGTTGTTGATCTAGCACTTGCCCGGTGGAGTGGACAGAACATGGTAGGAGGTAGTGAGCAACCAGCATGTAATTAGCAGAACTCAGAGCAAGACAGGCAGGGGTTAATGTAGAATAATCTGGCACTTGCCCGGTGGAGTGGACAGCTCATGGTAGGAGGTAGTGAGCAACCAGGATGTTAATAGCAGAACTCAGAACCAAACAGACAGGGGTTACAGATAGGCCTAGGTCAGGAGCAGAAGAAGACAGCAGTTCCTTTAAACAAGCCAGAGGTCAGGGCAGGTAGAGATATGTGAGCAAATTCGTTTAACAAGCCAAGGGTCAGAGTGGCGAAGAAAGCAGAATTCTATAAACATTCCAGGGGTCAGGGCAGATAGAGCTATACATGCAGATCTGTTTAACATGCTGGCTGAGTATATGGATAATGACAGCAAGAGATCAAACATGCAGCGGTGCTACTGCACAATTACACACTTGAGAGCCCCAGGCATTGTTAACTGACAGGGAAGGAATACAGATAACGGATCAGGTATGCAGATGAGATCTTATTTCTTAACAGGATTCTGCTGTTTTCTCCTGCCCTTGACCACTGCCTGTTTTTTGGGATCTGTTATTGACCTCTTCCTGCTCTGACCTTGGCCTGTTTACTGGATTTTTCCCTGAACTCTGTCAGCTCTGACCTTAGTCCTCATTACCAATATTTCTATTATATGCAGTTAGCCCTGAACTCAGCTTGTTTATTGACCCTACTATTCTAGACTGGATCACACTGTTCTCACTACCATCTCCTACCTCATTCCATGATCTGTCCTCCTCATTTAACAATATTGTGTTTAATAAGCCTTTACTACCATGAGTTAAGACCTGGTAGGATATGAGTACTTGGAACATATTGCATTCCTTGGAAAGGTAGCTGTTATAGGCAAAGACTTCATGAAGAAGGTTCTAGGGTTTTATTATCCCAACCAATTTTGCCATAACAGGATGACTGTAGGTACCAGGAATACACTGGAACATATGGAATTACCAGGAACACACTAGAGCAGATGTAATAATCAGGAAAGCACTGGACCACATGGCATTTCCAGGAACAGGAGACTATTTCCAGCATCACACTGGATCAATAATCACCAGGAGTACACTGGTTCAGGAGCCAAGTCTGCTAGCACAGCAAAAAAAAACTCATTAACTGGCACCTTATTGCAATCCCAGCTAATTTAAATAGAGTGGAGATAATTGGGGGGGCAGAAGGCTGAAGATAGTAGATGGAAAGGAAAGGGTTTATAAGGAATGGGCATGCGCGCACACATGTCCGAACAAACAAGATGATGGCCGCCATTCACAAGGGGTATCAGTGTCACTGAGGAAGGAGCAAGCCTTTGGCACCACCTGGGGAGACTCAGGTAGCGCGCCGAACTCCGGTAAGTTCACCTGAAGGTCTGGCAGATAGAGTAGTTTGTAAGCACAAAGAGACTGCAGATAATCAATAGGGATTTTGAAATCAATAAATGCACTTTTTTGGGTTATGCCTTTTACTATTTATACTGTTTAAAGGTGTTTGGGGAGACAGGCAGTGGTTCTCCTGGGTCAAACATCTCTGTTCCCTGTAATAAGGACAGAATCATTTGGGTGGGGGCCCTTAAAATGACAAATGTGAGTTAAATACAGTTAGCATATTACACAGTTGGGAGTTACACATTCCCAGAGTAAACAGTAAGTTAAGGTTAATATAATTCTCAAAGTGTTTTTATTATTAAGTTTTAGGGCTAGATTTACTAAGCTGTGGGTTTGAAAAAGTGGGGATGTTGCCTATAGCAACCAATCAGATTCTAGCTGTCATTTTGTAGAAAGTACTAAATAAATGAAAGCTAGAATCTGATTGGTTGCTATAGGCAACATCCCCACTTTTTCAAACCCGCAGCTTAGTAAATCTAGCCCTTAGTATCACTTTAATCTATCAAGATAAGAGTAACAGCTGTACTTTTAAATAGGCTTTATGCAGCATAATGTATATAGGCATTTATATAACACACCAACTAACCATGTAGAGTATCTCATTAATACGTTTGATTTGTTGTGATTTTTCTAATCAAACAAAAAATGGCAGCAACAGCTGGTAGCCACCCCACACATGTCTGAGACAGGATCACAAGACACTAAAAACCAGCTTTCCTTCTGAGTTTGGCCAAGATCCAAATAAAATCATGATGTTCTATGTAAACAGAAGCTGCCACCTTGCTCCGTCTCCATGACTACAGGACAGCACAGTAAAAGCTCAGCAGAGGAGAGACACAGGAAAGACAACACTGTGGAATATATTTAATTAAATCCTTCAAAAGAACTAGGAAAATCCTTACTATTTGCAGAATCATTGGCAGTTTCTCAAAAGTAATAAATACAGATCTTAACAATCTGTCTAGTTTATTCTGTATTAGAAGAGACATTATATAAACAACAATTTTCAAATTGCCATAGGTGATTTTTATTATAAGGGGTACCACAGGAGGAAGGGCTGGTGAGAGGACTGTGATTATATCCGGGATTTTTGCCTGCTCTCTCGGGAGTCCGGGAGAACTCACAAAAATTCGGGAGCTCCCGGACATTCCGGGAGAGTAGGCAACTATGATATATATATATATTTCTTTATTTATATGGCGCCACAAGGTATCCGCAGCACTGTACAAAATACAAAAATACAGTACAGACAGTATACCAGGGTACAACAGTACAGAGTAAAACCAAGACTTCAATATCTCCAAGCACAGCAAAAACAATGGTGTAGGAGAAGAAGAAATGGTATTGAGACAGACGGGAAGAGAGCCCTGCTCGTAAGAGCTTACATTCTAAGGGGAGGGGAAACAGATAGCAGGCACAATAGGAGTCAGCAAAAGGGATCATGCGCAAGAGGAGTGTCATAACGAGAAGCCACTGCATGCACTGAGAACACCCACTGGTATTTGCGCCACTGAACCAGAAGGTGCAGAGTCTAACGTACCCCTGGTTTTCACCAGGGACCCCCGCAAGGAGGTATGGGCTTGGCTGCAAGGGGTACGCAGGTCGCGGTCACCTAGACAGTTACCAGCGAGGTGAAGAAGGGTCAAGAGGGTCCGGGTGGTACAACGGGGAGATCCAGAAGCGAAGCCAAACAGGCCGAGGTCAGGGGTCACAAGAATCCAGAGAATAGTCAGCAAGCCAGAACACAGGAACTAGGAGAATAGTCAGGATAGCTGGGTCAAACCAATAGAATATGAAAACCAGGAACGCTGGAGGAAACAGGCAGACCATTATGGAGACCTGATACTCTGGCACTCTAATGGTGCCAGAGTGAAGTTAAATAGAGGCAGGTTGCAGCTGAAAGGAAGGAGGGGTAACATAGCGTCCCGCTGCCTAGCGACAGGACGAGGCACACATGCGCCCGACACCAGGAAGCCGGCCAGGGACACTGCATGCCTGTTGCCTAGCAACAGGACGCCCCCAGCCGGAAACGTCATGTGACTCTCCCCGCTCTGTGGGAGAACAGTGGGGATGGCGCCTGACAAGGAGACAGGGAAGTGGGAGGAAAACAAGGAAGGAGAAGGTTATGTGGATGGCTGGTAGGCCTTGAGAAACAGATGGGTTTTGAGAGCCTGTTTGATGGTGCTAAGATTAGGGACAGACCGATGGAGGGAGGGAGAATTGTTTGAATCATGTTATATACATATTAAGGATGAGCGGGCTCGTATTACCGAAATCCGAGCCCACCCGAACAGTGCGGATCCGACGGGATCTGAGCACTGTTCGGGTACTTCCGGCCGCCAAACAAATCCAAAATGAGGCTATGACATCCAAGTCTCGCGTCGGATCTCGCGAGACTCAGATGGCATAAATGCCCCGCTCGCGGCCTCCATCTTCATTCTCCCTGCGCTCACTGTCGAGGGAGGTTGATATCCTGTGCTCTGTTATTATACTAATTTACTATAGTCAAGTGGTCCTTTGTCCAGTGCTCTGTCCTGCTGAGTCCAGTAGTACTTTGTCCAGTGCTCTGTCCTGCTGAGTCCAGTAGTACTTTGTCCAGTGCTCTGTCCTGCTGAGTCCAGTAGTACTTTGTCCAGTGCTCTGTCCTGCTGAGTCCAGTGGTGCTTTGGCCAGTGTCTGTCCTGCTGAGTCCAGTGGTGCTTTTCTCCTGAGTTTTTTTGGGCTAAGTCCATAGTAATTTTATAATTATAATAAAATCTTCTAAAAATTTAAAAAAAATAAAAATAATAAAAAAATAATTAAAAAAAATAATTAAAAAAATTATTTAAAAAGTATAAAAAATATTCTAAAGCAATATATTCCTGCAGTCCCAAAAAATAGGAACTGCAATCTATATTACTACATTTACTCTTTCAGCAGTCCAAAAAATAGGAACTGCAATCTATATTTATACGTTCACTGTTTCTGCAGTCCAAAAAATAGGAACTGCAATCTATATTTATACGTTCACTGTTTCTGCAGTCCAAAAAATAGGAACTGCAATCAATATTACTACGTTCACTGTTTCTGCAGTCCAAAAAAATAGGAACTGCAATCTATATTACTACGTTCACTGTTTCAGCAGTCCCAAAGTGTGTGTGGTTTAGGGGTACGCTCTATTGTGCTGCATATAATGGAGTACAAAAATTTGGAGGATAAAGTAGGGAAAGATCAAGACCCACTTCCTCCTAATGCTGAAGCTGCTGCCACTAGTCATGACATAGACGATGAAATGCCATCAACGTCGTCTGCCAAGGGCGATGCCCAATCTTCAACACCTGTGGCTGCGAGGAAAAAGCTAATTTTTTCTAAAAGACCCGCTGGCGGGGATGCTGAGAACATCTGGTCCGGACTGAAGGACCTGCCAACCATTGCAGACATGTCTACTGTCGCTGCATTGGATGCTGTCACAATTGAAAAAATGGTGGAGGATTACTTTGCTGACACCATCCAAGTAGACATGTCAGACAGTCCATATTCTTACTGGCCGGAAAAAAAGCCAGTTTGGAAGCCCCTGTACAAACTGGCTCTATTTTACCTGAGTTGTCCCCCCTCCAGTGTGTACTCGGAAAGAGTTTTTAGTGCAGCGGGAAACCTGGTCAGTGAGCGCCGAAGGAGGTTGCTTCCGCAAAACGTTGAAAAAATGATGCTCATAAAAATGAATTATCAATTCCTCAATCAAGAACAGAACTGCCCTCCAGAGACTACAGAGGGACCTGTGGTTGTGGAGTCCAGCGGGGACGAATTGATAATGTGTGAGGATGAGGAAGTACACACTGAAGGGGGCGAGGAATCAGAGGATGAGGACGACATCTTGCCTCAGTAGAGCCAGTTTAGTTTGTACAGGGAGAGATGAATAGCTTTTTTTGTGTGGGGGCCCAAACAAACCAATCATTTCAGCTACAGTTTTGTAGGCCCTGTCGTTGAAATGATTGGTTTGTTAAAGTGTGCATGTCCTATTTCAACAACATAAGGGTGGGTGGGAGGGCCCAAGGACAATTCCATCTTGCACCTTTTTTTTTTCTTTGCCAGCTCGTTTTGTGGGGGTCCAAACAAACCAATCATTTCAGCCACAGTTTGGTAGGCCCTTTCGCTGAAATGATTGGTTTGTTAAAGTGCGCATGTCCTATTTCAACAACATCAGGGTGGGTGGGAGGGCCCAAGGACAATTCCATCTTGCAACTCTTTTTTTGGCATTATGTGACCGTCCAACAGTCGTTTGCCATGAGCACGAAGTACGACAGTAGTCATCCTATGGCAAAACGGATAACTGCGGCCTTAACAGCTATGTTGGTGTTAGACGTGCATGCGGTGTCCGCCATCTGTGCAGTTGAATTTAGACAGTTGAAGGAGGTATTGTGGCCCCGGTACCAAATTGGGTACCGGGGCCACTCCACTACGCAGTCCAGAAATCTTAGAATCAGATATTAAACTACGTTCACTGTTCCTGCTACATCAAAAAAGCATGAACATGCCCTGCCATCAACAAAAACAAGAGGTAGTGACGCGCTTGAACTCCACCCTCTATATGCTGCAGAGGATGGAGGAGCATTAAAAAGGCCATTCAAGCCTACACAGCCACCTACAATGGGCCATGAGTTTGTGCCGCCCACTTGTGTCGCTTAGCTTAGACATCCAGCTACCTCGGTGCAACCTTTTGGCCTAAAAACAATAGTGTGAGGTGTTCAGAATAGACTGTAAATTAGTGGAAATGATTGTTATTGAATGTTATTGAGGTTAATAATAGCGTAGGAGTGAAAAAAAAACAAAAAACTGGATTTTAGCACTTTTTAAATCAGAACCCAAAACCCTAAATCAGAACCAAAACCTTTCGCCGGGTGTTTTGGCAAAACAAATGAGAACCCAAAACCTCAAGCTAATCAGAACCCAAAACCCAAAACACTAAAAGTGGCCGGTGCACACCCCTAATACACATATATATATATATATATATATATATATATATATATAGAGAGAGAGAGAGAGAGAGAGAGAGAGAGAGAGAGAGAGAGAGAGAGAGAGAGAGAGAGCGAGAGAGAGAGAGATAGAGAAGGAGATTCCAGAAGACCACTGAAGGTGTCCAGTGCTATCTGGCACCAAAGTTCTAAAAGTCAACTGGGATTAGGGGCTAGATTTACTAAGCTGCGGGTTTGAAAAAGTGGGGATGTTGCCTATAGCAACCAATCAGATTCTAGCTTTCATTTAGTTAGTGCTTTCTACAAAATGACAGATAGAATCTGATTGGTTGCTATCGGCAACATCCACACTTTTTCAAACCCGCAGCTTAGTAAATCTAGCCCTACGTCTCATTCAGGGGTGTACCTATAATGAAGCAACCTAAGGCAGCTGTATAATGCAGTATATTGATGTGAAATAACTAAAAAATGCCAATTTTCTTGATGCAAAAGTCTGAATTATTCATCACATTGCTGATAAATCGAAGAAAGCTTAAATATTAAAATATGCGTCTTGTAATGTTTATAGTAGTTGTATTAAGAAGGACATCATTTTAGTTGCCACTCCCAGCTGCAGAATAGCTAATCACACCCCTGGTCACATTATACAGGCAGAACATAAATGATATAATAGAGTGATACTGGGTATCTGTGGAAGGAGCATACACCACAATAGTCTGCTCCTGGTCTTCCAACGTATTTTTTAATTGCGTTTTCAATAGCAACCTGAAAGCAAGACCAGAATGCAGAAAAAAAGAAAGAGCACTTAAAAAAAAAGAAATATGCTTTATCAGACACTTTTGCAAAACTGCATGCAAGAAAAATCTCTTTATATGGACACATCCTATGGCTGAGTACAATACAATATTGCTTCAGCATCTATGTTATAGTAAGGTTGAGCTGCATAAAGGTTTCATCTTTCAGATAATATACATTGTGTATGTGCCTCCCCACAGAGATCAATTAACCTATTTAATATGGTATCTAAGCTGGATTCAGAAGGTAGCTGAATCGGGGTCTGATCAAGGGTCCTAGCTGACCTAGGCTAATACTCTCGTAGCGCCCCCTCGCATTCCAACCAGGCTAATACACAATAGTTTAGATCTAATGTTTATGTTTCAGTGTTTTCATAACGCTGCTCCACTTGGCTTTTTAAAAGGGTCACAGTAATTTTTGTCACTCATTTCATTTTCATCGAAATCAGAACTGTTTAGCAGAACGAAGGCGTGAAACGGAGACGTTCCTACTCACTTATCCTCAAGCACCCCCCCAGGGAAGACTCATGGGGCTAGATTTACTAAGCTGCGGGTTTGAAAAAGTGGGGATGTTGCCTATAGCAACCAATCAGATTCTAGCTTTCATTTATTTAGTACTTTCTACAAAATGACAGCTAGAATCTGATTGGTTGCCATAGGCAACATCCCCACTTTTTCAAACCCGCAGCTTATTAAATCTAGCCCATGGTCTTCAGACTTAACCATGGGAAAACTTCAAGATTAAATCCTTACTATATTTTTCTTTCATGTTTTCTTTTTACTTTGGTGAACATCTATTATCTTATGTTATATATTAATTTAAGTTTAGTCATCTCCCTGTCACAAATTTGAACCCCCAAAAATGTTGCAATCCCCAAGAGCCTCACGCCCTAGGCTGCTGCCAAGTCAGGCTATTGGATAATCAGGTCCTGGAGTGAATTCTAAGCAGCATAAAGATGCTAAATAGATGAAGGACGTTACAGTGTTGTTATCCATTAAATGGCACTGCTAGTATTGTGGGCATATCTTATAATCAAAATACCCCTTCAGCAAAAAATAAATACAGTATTGAATAGACCTATGTATATGAAATGAGCGTGCTGGATAAATGTAAACAAATCCAAGAAAATATCTTAACCTTACTATGCTGTCAGTTTATGACTCAATATAGAACAGACCTAAATGATCTGTTTGAACAATTGAACAACAGCATTTGTGTGGAAACAGAAGCCAAGGGGATGAGTTGTGTGGCATGAGGACATGTTGCACATTGACAAAGAAGTGCTTCTCTAGGCGCACAATGGGCATACTCACCTACTCTCCCAGAATCTTTGGGAGGTTCACAAAATTTGGGAGTCCTCCCGGTCTCGTGGAATAGTGGGCATCCTCCCAGGCCTTGGTGGAGGTAGCGCAATTCATGGCATTGCACAGTGGGAGACGGGGCTTGATCATACATCATTAAATGCATGATCAAGCCCCGTCTCCTACTGTGTAATGCCATGAATTTTGGAATTTCATAGCAGGGGGTGAGGCCATAGTGAAGCAATGCTTCTGCACCTGTCACCTGATCTCCCCTCTGAGTTCTAAAAGTCAGACTATGGGTAATGTGATAAAAAGTGTCACACACAAAATATGTGAAGTCTGATATCCCTTTATTCTCATGATATGATAATGTATGCCATGTGAGAGGCTGAAGCGAGTAGTATTTAGGAAAGAGAAAGTAGACGTACACCTTGATGTACGATGGGTGGACCATCCAGTTGCAACAATGCAAAATCAAGTTGTTTTGCCATGCGCATCCAATGCGCCTTATAAATGAGACACAGTTTTTTTGTAGAAGTGTAATAGTTACTACTATTTTTATCTCAGTATCTTAAATATATGGTTTATATAAAAAATGGACTATATCACTAGTTTACAGAATAACACAAAACAGACTACTGGCTCACCTCTCTGTCCCCTATCCTTCCATTCACCTCCCACCTTTCCCACTACATTCCCCCACACCCACATTGTCTTTTGGCAATTCACTATATGGTATTTCAGAAAACAGGCCACAAGAACCATACAA
The DNA here is from genome assembly GCF_038048845.1 of Mixophyes fleayi. Taxonomy (NCBI): domain Eukaryota; kingdom Metazoa; phylum Chordata; class Amphibia; order Anura; family Limnodynastidae; genus Mixophyes; species Mixophyes fleayi. Next base: position 111,178,282 of record NC_134402.1, read on the forward strand.
GACATGTTTTGAATGCTATATAAAGCCTATTTTTTTTAGTCTGTCTTTAAAATGTTACAATTCTATACAAACTTTGTAAACTGTTTTCTATTGTATTGTTTCCTGATTCTTTGTATAACTTGTACCCTCTTGTGTTTGCAATCTCCTAATTCCTGTACCCTGTAAACCATAAATAAATATATTAAAAAAGTATCATAAATTACTGAATGCTGCATTTTGTTTCATTGCTCAAGTATTTCTCTTCAGAAAACCTTGGTGTGAACTACCCCATAGAGAAGAATGTGTTCTAAATGTCAGAAAAATCATTTTAAAAAAAAAGCAACAAGACATATGCTTAGATTAGCCACAGGTGAATTGATTGAGTCATGTGTTCACACAGGAAGATCCTTACAATAGAGTCTGGTGTGATCAGAGGCTTTTTTTTTTTTTATACACCCCCTTCAAGTACTCGCTTCATGTCCTTCCCATTCTCCCATTTTAATTGATTCAGTAACTTATGTTTTATGCCCCAACACTAAAATGATTGTATATCCAAAAAGAGCATTCTTGCCCAATTTTTTGTGGGACACTGAGAGAGCAAATCCTTACTTTCTGCTGCAGAGAAGAAAAGGACATGTACGGATGGATGGGGTTATTGGTAAGAAAGATTAATAGCTACTAATAACATGAGAAAAGCGCATCATCTATAACCACATTATATAGGTAGCTCATCTGGCTATCACCAATACGGTGATTCGGTTATGTCATAGATTATGTATCTGTAAGAAGATACTTCTATTGCAGTAAGCAATGCGAAAAAAAACATTGTGTGGCTTGAAAATATTTAAAGAAATGTCCAGGTATTGTAAACCTGTTCATTGTATGGAAGATTAATTGGTATATAAGGACTTGCTGATTGGGCAGTAACCTAGCCACATTATATATATATATATATATATATATATATATATATATATATATATATATTAATTATTTATTATACCTTTGTGCTCAGGGGGAACATTGTTTGCTTGTCAGACTTTGTTAATTAGATCCGTGTGAAGCATATTATAAATTCAGTATAGTGTGTGATGTTAATGTTTGTATTCCAACAAGTAATGTGGTAATCAAGCTTGCCAATATGACCAACTTTGACAATGTGATAATGTTCTGCTCATGTTTCTCCCCCCCATATATTTATTTTACAAATGCAGTAACATTGACTGAATTAATTTGTGTTCCTTAATTCAGCTCATGTCATTATAGTTGGAAAATAGGTGGAGAAAAAACAGCAGGAGACCATTATGTAATGGGTCATGTTGGTGGATCTTCTCATTGCCCATCTTCAAGGGTACTGTTTTAGAATGTGACTCTTTGCCTTACCTGTAAATCTATTTGAATTGTCATGTTTTAAGGGCCTGAATCTTAGCTCAATGCATTTACACACATGAATTAGTTAATGGCTGTCGGAAAGAATCATGAACAAATTGCTCTAAAAATGATGGTCCTTGTTAATTATAGTGGCACCATTTGACTCTGCCCACTTGTCAATTTGCTTATCACTGTGTTCCCACCATCTCTGTAGCATCTACTCTGTCTGCAATCATTGTGGTAATCCTGCAGACACAGCCTGTTAAGTTAGCTCCCCCATCCCCTGCCTGTTCATAATATTCACCCTGTGTATCTCGTCCTGGTAGTGGCCAGCAAGGGGCTCTCTGGCAGAAAGGAGAGGGGGGGAGTTGGGATTTGGTTCAAGATAACCAAACCCTCCTTGGAATTACAGGTTGGTGGAGACAGGGGGCACTCATATAACAGGTATTGGGAATTGCATAAAGGCATTGCGATCATAGATCCTGGTGCAGGAGTCAGTGTGACTCTAGGTCAGTGTGAAAAAAAAACCAAAATACAAAAAACAGACCCCAGAAGATTGTACATGCATGATTTCCAAGTCTTGCTCAGACCCACAATTTACACTGCCAAATACTTGCACAAGTGTACATTGATATCTGTGATATAAAAACATATAACCATGACATTTGCTGACTTTACTTATTTTAGATTTTTTTGGGGAAGTATACTATGCTTGGCAAGACAGTGGATAAGAAATAAAGACTTCTAAACTATAAAAGCAAAATTGAGAGGGGGTGAAGTTTCGAGTTTAAAAGTAAATAGCCCAAATGTAGTTACATTTTTTTATATATATTATTATTTTGAATCTATAATTTTATTTTTATTTATGTATAATGTAGCAGTGCAACAAACATGTACACCACACTGTGTACCATTGCTGCAGCCTTTCGTTGCATTACTAGGCTGCCTGCGCAACTCCCTCACAGAGGAGAGGTGGCTTTTTGTATGGGATAGGAAGACAAGGGAGGTACTGTAAATAGCTGCAGTACTTCATTATTACAACATGCTGCTTCCAAGGTGAATAGAGAACACATTTAAATAAAATTTGTATTAAATAACAGGTGTTTTAGCTTCACTGGAGAAAAAGGTGATTGTTTTACATAGTGTGTATGAGGCCTCCTGGTCATATAATCGGTTACACTCCTCATATTACTTTTCTTTCACAGTGAAAGTCAGACTGAAAATGTAGCTGGTGTGTACGGGTAATGTTATTGCTAGAACCCTATTAGGGCACTTGTGCTATGTAAGCGGTGTCAGCGACGTTGGTGGTTAATATTAAACTACAAGAAGCTTTAAGACTTTACCAATTTGTTGGTTTTATTTCAGAACTTGTAAGATGATATATGCATATATACATGCAGCTCCAGTTATACACATCTTTACAGTTCACCCGTCACTGGAAGAACCTGCTGAGCCTATCTGGGCATGCTCAGTGCAACGATGCTGGAGGTTGCCCCACTTCTAGTCTTCACTAGATCACACGGGACACCATTATTGAGATGGGAGACAGTGTAGCGCTCCATATCAGTGGCGCAAGCAGGGGGGGTTTCTGGGTCTCCAGAAACCCCCCCCCCTCCGCTAAAAAGTGCCCTACATATCCGCACTGTAGTATACAGCAGCCACGGCGCTGTCTAAGAAGCGTCCGCGGCGGTGCTGTACTGTATACAGCACCGCCGCGGACACTTCTTTGACAGCGCCGCGGCTGCTGTATACTACAGTGCAGCCGAAACGGAGCTGCGTGGAATGGTCTCTAGGATTTTTATTTTTTTTCGGAGGTGGAGGAAACCCTCCCCAGAAAAATCCTCTGTGCGCCCCTGCATATTAACATAATGTAACATTAAGTTAAGTCATTGTTGACCCCAACATGGTTTAAGGGAGATGCCTCTTAGTGAGGATCTTACTGAGAGAAAGTATCATTATTACAATACCGAGGCACTTTTTGGTGGTCCTATACATTACATTTACATAAACGCAAAATATCATACATCATACCTGCCTACTTTTATTTCCAGGAGAATAGGCAAGTATGGTATACATAATATCATGACTGAACTGGTATTTTGATTTTGGCACTTAGCAGTGTGGAAGCCACTGGGACAGTGTTGGCTAACCTGTGAAACTACAAGTCCCAGCATAACTTTCCATCAATAAGCTGCTATATATTGGCTAAGCATGCTGGGACTTGTAGTTTCACAACACCTGGGGGGTAAATGTATCAAGCTGAGAGTTTTCTGGCGGGTTTGAAAAACCAATCAGAGTTTAGCTATCATTCATTTAGTACATTCTACAAAATGATAGCTAGAATCTGATTGGTTGCTATAGGCAACATCTCCACTTTTCAATCCCGCCAGAAAACTCACAGCTTGATACATTTACCCTCTGGAGTGTCACAGGTTAGCCAACACTGCACTGGGATGTAATATAGTGTTTTAAATAGAAATCTAATTTGCATGTTTAAAAGACCATACTGAATAAATCACAGGTAGCCAGTAAAACTACTGCTGGTATCTTAACTTTTTTGTTTTGTTTATTGTCAGTTGAAGAACATTTTCCTTGAAAAAAATCCAGTTAGTTAAAAACCATGTGAATTGTACTTCAGTATTTTCCCTTTATATTCTCTCCTCATTATTATATCTACTTAAGGTCTACTGAATCTGTCTTCTACCCTTCTTTGCACTGAATAGCAGACAATAGTTATATAAGCACACTGCACCTGGAAATTATCTCATGACTGACAGCCTCGTTAACAAATCCAATCCATTTATAAAAACAAGGGCATTCACTAGTCACCCATGACCTGACAATTATAACCTTGTCCAATACCAATAGGTTGGTGAGATATTGGACCGAACATTTATTGAGAAACAAATCTATGCAAGTCCAAACATACAAGTTTTAGGGGGGAGCAGGGGAATATTAATACTAAGGATGAGCGGACTCCGCAAATCCGAGCCCACCCGAACAGTGCGGATCCGACAGGATCCGAGCACTGTTCGGGAACTTCCGGGCGCCAAACCGATGACGCGAGACTCGGATGTCATAAATACTCACCTTGCGGGCGCCATCTTCATTCTGGCTGTGATCACTCGTGAGGGAGGTTGTAGTTAGGGAGCTCCTGATCAGTTTAGTGGTTCTTTGTGCTTTGTCCAGTGCTCTGTCCTGCTGAGTCCAGTGGTGCTTTTGTCCTGGGCCACTCCACTACGCAGTCCAGATAGCTGTGAGGTGTTCAGAATAGACTGGAAATTTGTGGAAATGATTCTTATTGAATGTTATTGAGGTTAATAATAGCGTAGGAGTAAAAAAAAAAAAACAAACGGGATTTTAACACTTTTTATGCTTTTTTTAAAAATGAATCAGAACCCAAAACCCTAAATCAGAACCAAAACCTTTCGTCGGGTGTTTTGGCAAAACAAATCAGAACCCAAAACCCGAAACAATAAAAGTGGCCGGTGCACACCCCTAATTAATACCCATATTTTAAATAGCATACACCACTTCCAACCAAAAAAGCTGAGCACCCCAGGCAGTTAGAAAGAAGTAGATTGCATGACACATTTAGAGCCGGTGAGGATAGCCGTATACCCTATGCAGAATATATTATTTAATTTGGCGGTATCTAGTACAGGAGGTGGCCTCTTTGACACTGTTCATTGCATGCCCCCACTCCTAATCATCCAAGTGTCCAAGGTCTTCCTCCCATTTAACTTTAAGGTCCGTTAAGTCTTCAAAAGTAAGACAAAGAAGAACTTTGGTGCAAAGAATATTGTTTCTGTGGCCTATCTGACAGCGCCAGACTTTGAGAGGGGCCTGATTACATATAATGGTGAGGCCCCATACGGAGTCTGCAGAGGATGTCGGGGCCCTCTTTCTCACTTTTATTTTTTTATTTTTATATCATTTTAGAAACTTTTCTCACTTAGCCATACATAAAGCATGTACCTATTCCACCTCCAACACCTCTTTAAATTGTTGCCAAAATGACAACTGCCAAATCCTTTTTGCTCAGCATAATATCTGCTACACCTAGCCCCCAGACCTCTTTATTAGGCTGGGTACACGCTACAGGGTTTTCAGCGATTATCGGGCCTATCACCCGATAAATGACAGTTCAGCCACATATTGCGTTCGTGTGTACACTGCAATGATGAACGATTATCCTTCCAAAGCACATCATATCATTTCATTCCATTTTAAACTGAACTAAAAATCTGGTTCAACGATGGAACAATGTTGTTCCAGTTCTGCAGTGTTTGCACTCGCGATCAGGATTTAACAGGGGCATATTTACTAAACTGTGGGTTTGAGATGTTTCCTATAGCAACTAATCAGATTCTAGCTGTCATTTTGCAGACTGTACTAAATAAATGACAGCTAGAATCTGATTGGTTGCTATAGGCAACATCTCCACTTTTTCAAACCCACAGCTTAGTAAATATACCTCTTGATCTTTTCAGCCAATGGTTATAACAGATGAAGAGCACAGATCTAAAGGTAAACCTTGTAAAACGTGTATAGCGTGTACACATGAATTGGCATGCTGATCAGGGACACTTTTTTTTATTTTCTTAAATCGGTTATTGGTAACATCATGTTATACATAACGCATTGGGATAAAATTTCTGTAGTTTGTACCCAGCCTTAGTTACTCACTTATCTTCATGACTCTGAAGAACGCCAGTGCATGAGCTGCCTGATATATTGTTACTTCGAAGCCAGACAAGCAAACTTTAGACAGGCTTTCCTAAATCTTTCCCAGTACCTCTGGTGTACTTGGACGATTGCTATCTAGGGCCATAGTAAGTCTTTTCTATCTTGCACCCACTCTCCTTACATTAAACTGCCTAATTACATCTGGCCAGTCTAATGACTGTAAAAATAAACTACCTGTCATCCTAACAAATGAGGATGTCTGGGTTCCTCGACCCCTCCTCAAGGGGGAGTACTGTCACGAGCCGCGGCTTTACTACGAGCCGCCGCGTCTCGCTTGTTCTCTCTGCCACTCGTCCTGACCGTCGTCATGACGACCGGGACGTCACTTCCACCTCTACCCAGCCGTTGCCACAGCAACGGTCGGGACGCTTCTCCAGTCCCTGTACGTGTCCCGGCAAGACACAAACAGCCGGGCGTGTGAGTTAATTAAATTCTATTAGCTGCGCACATGGGTAGTTTTGTTATTTTGCAGCTGGGTTCCATTATCTGTTTATGGAGCTTGCTAATAAAGGGCCACTGTCAGTATTTAAGGCAGGGAGGGCTTAGCGTCTCTGCTGGTTATAGCATTCAGTTTCCTGATTGCTGACCTGCTGCTATTCTATGTTCCTGTAATCCTGGATAGACCTTTCTGTGTATGACCTTTTGGCTTGTTTATTGGTTTGTGATTCTCTGCTGGTGACCCTGACTTCTGACTGTGAGTCGGATATCCTGTCTTTCTGCCGGACCTGGACCTCACTTCGCTGCCTGCTTGTGCCCTTTCACCTCGGCCTGTCCCTGATTCGTTTATCTCCTGCTGCCGTTCCCTTGCTGCACTACGGTTTTAAACCATGAGCTTGTATTACGCAGATCATAAGACCTGGGGGCATCTGAGTACCTGTGAGCACATCAAGCTCTACGGGAAAGGCGGTTGCTATAGGCGAAGACCTCTACCACCTGTTCTACAAGCTTATGACAACAACCGTTAGCCATGACATTATAAGCGGCCAGTGACGATTTCCATGAATGAAACCAGGACGAATCCATTTCCAGCTCAGGTGCTGGCTGGCCAGACTCAAACTTTATCCCAAATGGTCCAAAGTCTGTCGCACCGCTTATCTGCGCAAGAAGAAGCCGCCCGAACCTCACGGGTCACTCCGGCACCTACTGTGGAGCCCAAGCTGAATTTACCGGACTGATTTTAGGGGGACAGAAGCTTGTTCCGTAACTATAAGGAGAGCTGCGAACTTTATTTTCGTCTATGGCCTCGCTCCTCCGGCTCTGAGCACCAGAGAGTGGGTATAGTAATATCGCTCCTTCAGGGTGTACTTGAAGCACCTACTTCAAGTACACTCCTTTCTGTGTCTTCTCCTACTATGGAAGCTGCGGAACCTAAGCAGCTAGGGGCCTATCGCCTCTCTCATGAGGAAAAAGTTAGGAGACGTACCTTAGGCCTTTGTTTATACTTTAAAACCAAAGGTCACCTTCTATGTTCCTGTCCCAACAAGTCGGGAAAAGAACAGGCCTAGAAAATGTGGAAGAGGTTCATCTAGGTCTGCTGTTTATATCTTCCAAAAATGCTTTGCTAGTTCCTGCTCATATTATTTTCAGACCACATTCCATCGCCATCTCAGATATCTGTTTTGCCAAGTCTCTTGGGATCCCTCTCATGAAAATTAACACTACAATCACTGTTTGTGGTCTGGTTGGAGGCCCTTTACCCAGGGGCAGGATTTCCTATAGAACTCTGCCATTACAACTAACGGTGGCTTCTCTTCATTCCGAAAACCTGTCCTTTCATCTCATTAAATGCCCTTTCATTCCACTAATTCCAGGTCATGCCTGGCTCCATCTTCATAACCCAGTTATTGATTGGCGTCCAGGAGAGATTGTTCGCTGGAGTTCCCATTGTTCTCAAAATTGTTTGATATTATCTCTTCGGTTTCTGCAGCCCCTACCTGAACAACTTGCTCTTCCTTATCGTGAGTTTCAGGATGTTTTCCAAAAAGGCAGCTGACTCTTTGCCTCCACATCGTGACTTTGATTGCGCATTTGATCTAATTCCTGGATCCAGGGCTGCCAAGAGGAATTCAGGGCCCCGGTACAAAATGTTCATGGGGCCCCCCTTATAGTCGAGTATGCTAAAAAAAATTGCGCCACCTTACGGCGGTGCAAAATTTTTCTTAGGTGTGGTCATGCATTTGGGGGCGTATCAAATGTGCCATTGGGGCATGGCTAACACATCAAAATCACTAGGCTCTGAATTCGCCGTAGCGTCACATATGTCCAAGCACTTCTGACTTTCAGGACATCTAGCATCACAGTGTAGTATAGAAAGAATGCAGTGTGTACACAAAGAGTTCAGTCTTGGCCTGCACCTTACATTGGGCAGAACACTCACCAAAAATTGGCATTGTCCCTACTAGAATCACAACATTTCACATACTGTCCTGCTCTCTCCTACCTGTTCTTCTCACTTTCACCACCTGTGGCTGCAGGTTTCTTTTAGTTGCGGCTTGTCTGGATCCTGGAATGCTGGGGGCCATATTTGGAAAAAAATGGCTACATTTAGATAATTCCAAACAACCCTGGCGTTAAATCAATACCGCCCACGATTAATAATTTGGCCTTCCTCCAGCTCAAAAATTACAATAATGTGCCCCTTCATCATCGCCATGCCTTATGATCACACTGCGCCCTCCTTGCTCCTTTTGCCCCCTTCACCTGGCTCCCCTTCATTACACTATTCTATGCTGCTCCGCCCCCCCCTTTTTTCAATCCCACTGTGCCATGCCTCCCCCCCCCTTTTTTACCCCACTGTGCCATGCTGCCCCCCGTTTTTTTACCCCACTGTGCCATGCTGCCCCCCGTTTTTGAACCCCACTGTGCCATGCTGCCCCCCGTTTTTGAACCCCACTGTGCCATGCTGCCCCCCGTTTTTGAACCCCACTGTGCCATGCTGCCCCTGTTTTTTTTGAACCCCACTGTGCCATGCTGCCCCTGTTTTTTTTGAACCCCACTGTGCCATGCTGCCCCTGTTTTTTTTGAACCCCACTGTGCCATGCTGCCCCCCCACTGTTTTCCTCCCTTCACTTACCTTTTCTTCTCTCTTCTTTCCTGGTCCTCTCTGCTCCTCTCTGCTCCATTCAGACTGAATGTCGAGCGTGACATGATGACGTCACGCCCGGCATTCAGTCTGAATGGAGCAGAGAGGAGGGACGCCGGTGCCGCGATCACGTATGTTTATTTTTATTTTTTTAACTACCCTGCTCCCCCCACCAACGACCGAGCGCCCCCCCCCCTGCAAAAAAACAAAATAAAGAAACCAAAAAAAAAATCGTTTTGAAAAAATAAAACTTTTTTTTAAAAAAAATACCATCGGCGCGAGGGCCCGGGCCGGGCTCCCTGGCATGCCCGGGTCCGGGTAATTAGTACACGCTCTCCCCCCGTCTCGGCGGCCCTGCCTGGATCTAAATTGCCCATAAGAAGGTTATACTCTGTATACTCTATACTCTCTGGTCCTGAGACTAAATCTATGCAGGAATATGTGGAGGAAAATTTATAGAAAGGATTTATTAGACCGTGTAAATCTCCAGTGGGAGCTGGTTGTTTTTTTCATATCTAAAAAGAATGGTAGTCTACGCCCGTGCATTGATTTTCATGGCTTAAACAAGATCACCATTAAAACCACTTATCCGCTCCCACTCATCTCAGTACTGTTTGACCAACTTAGAAACGCTACTGTCTACACCAAGATTGATCTACGCGGTGCATCAGGAATTGCGATCAGTGGGAGACGGCATTCAACACTCAATCTGGCCATTATGAGTACTTGGTCATGCCTTTCGGCCTGTGTAATGCGCCCGCTGTCTTTCAAGATCTTTTCAATGAGGTTCTCTGTGATATCCTTGGACAGTTCGTTGTAGTATATTTGGATGATATCATGATTTATGCTCAGTCTCTGCCACAGCATCGACTCCTTGTCAAACAGGTCCTTCTAAGACTTAGAGAGCATCACCTCTTTGCCAAACTTGAAAAATGTGAGTTTGAAGTTCAGAAGGTGTCCTTTCTTGGATATGTAATCTCCCCCGACAGATTCTCTAAGGATCCTAGCGAGGTTCAAGCCATTCTGGAATGGGTACGTCCCACTAATCTAAAAGCTATCCAGAGATTTCTCGGCTTTGCAAATTATTACTGAAGATTCATCCAAGCCTTTTCTGATGTTGTGGCATCCATTACAGCGCTCACCTGCAAAGGAGTGGATCCCAGTAATTGGCCATCGGAGGCCATAGATTCATTTGCAGACCTATAAAGGGCATTCACCACTGCTCCGGTCCTTAAGCATTCCAATCCTTAGTTACCATTCATACTGGAGGTGGACACCTCAAGCAGGTGCTAGCGCTCTTCTGTCCCAAAGGGACCCATGCAACCATAAACTGCATCCTTGTGCTTTCTTTTCGCGCAAATTTTCTGTTGAGGTTAACTACGATGTAGGCAACCGAGAACTTCTGGAAAAAGTGGGCCTTTGAAGAGTGGCGACACTGGTTGGAGGGAGCTGTTCACACGATTTCAGTCTTCATTGATCACAAAAATCTTTTGTATATTGAAACTGCTAAACGGTTAAACTCCTGACAAGCTAGATGGCGTTATTTTTCACTCGTATTAAGTTTGTCATAACCTATAGACCTGGATCCAAGAATACCAAGGCGGATGCTTTGTCTAGAAGCTTCGTTCCTCACCAACTACCTGCTGGAGAACCGCAGTCCATTGTTCCTTGCATTCTTCATGCTGGTTTGACTCAAGACCTAGGTAATACCATTCATCAATTCCAAAAATGAGCTCCTTCTGAAACTCCTGCAGGGCGCCTATTTGTTCCAGTTCATCTACGAAGAGCAGTCCTTTCTGAGGCCCACGAGAACAAGTCTGCTGGGAATCCGGGTATCTCCAAAACGGTTAAGATACTCTCGTGCTCTGTTGGCCTTCCTTGTCCTCGGATGTCGAAAATTTTGTTCTTACCTGTGAAGATTGCGCAAAAGACAAAACTTGCAGAAGCTGTCCACCAGGTCCACTTATGCCTCTGTCTACTTCTATAAAACCCTGGGCACATTTGTCAATAGATTTTATTGTGGATCTGCCCTATTCTTCAGGAAACAACACTATTTGGGTAGTAGTGGACCGTTTCAGTAATATGTCACATTTTATTCCATTGACCAAACTCCCCAATGCTCAGAGTCCGGCTGTGCTCTTTATACAACATGTTTTCCGTCTTCATGACTTACTTATTGATATTGTTTCTGACCGTGGCTCCCAATTTATTGTCCAATTCTGGAAGTTCATCTGTAGCCTCCTTGGGATTAACATCAGTCTCTCTTCAGCCTACCCTCATCAGTCCAATGGACAGACTGAAAGAGTCAACCAATCTTTGGAACAGTTTCTACGCTTTTATACCTCCTCAATTTCAAGGTAATTGGTCATCTTTGGTCCCATGGCCCGAATTTGCATATAATAACTTGTCATTCCTCCACTCGTACCTCTCCGTTTTCTGTAATTTCGGTTTTCATCCAAGGTCCAATTCCTTGTCCTCTCTCAACCACTCTGGCCTCCTCCCGGAGAAAAGTTCCACAGCTTCGCATCTCAGGATTGTCTGGAGAAAAATCCACGCTGCTTTGTTACGGGCCTCTTTCCAGTCTAAAATATTTGCAGACCGCCATCGAAGAAATTGTTCTTTTAAAGTGCGTCAAAAGGTCTGGCTTTCCACTCGTAATATCAGGCTTAAACAACCCTGTAAAAAAAAACTTGGCCCTAGATTCATTGGACCATTTTCTATTGTTAAACAGGTCAATCCTGTTGCCTTCAGGTTAAAGCTTCCTCGTTCTCTTAGGATTCCAAACACTTTCCATTGTTCTCTCCTGAAGCCTATCCCTGCATGCAAGTCTGGGCTCCGCTACTTATGGAAATCTCAGCCTGTTATTTTTGAAAGCCATCAAGAATTTGGAACTATAAGGAGTTATCCTTAATTGTGATATCCTTTATGAAACAAAAAATTGTTAACAATTTTTAATAGTAATTATCAGTTGGATAAAAGCAGAAATATCAAAATGTTTTGTTCTGAGTTAATCAAAGTATATATTAATGTTAATTTGATGTGGATCTTAAGGTATTTGTGAATATTCATGAAGTTTGTCAGACACAATTGCAATTCTGATTTATTTTGCAAACGTATGTCTTATGATGCTGTCCATCCTAAACAATCACAACAATTATTGACACTTTAATAAGTTAGTAATAATGTATGTTATTCATTCACACTCTGATTTTGTTCAACTGTAATGTTGGTCCCAGAGCTGCTAATGTGTCACATTCCTATAATGTTAATCCCAAATCTCTGTGCTATTTGTGTGTATTATCACTGATGATGAGGGCTGCTTACAGGTGCTTCAGTGTAACTATATGTCCACTCTAAATTATACTACATGTAGAATAAACATCTCATGTGTTTGTTTTCTGTGCCACGATCAGTCAGGGTTTCTCCAATCTGGCACTGTTATTGCCTTGTTTATGCTGCTAGCAAAGCCCTTCTAATAATTCACTTTCTTAGTGTTGGGGGCTATTTGTAGCTAGTACTGTGTAGTGGTATGGCTGCCGTATTAGCATTATGTACAGTGAGAGCTGTACTTTTATTTGACAATGCCAGCGTTAGCCCTGATTATTCACAGGCATAATGACTTATGCCTAGTATATAAAGCTCCCTAACAAAATCCTAATTCAGCTGGTAAAAGAGCATAGAAGACTGAGAGCGCGTCCTCTGACATAAATTTTGCAATTTTTTTCAAGAAGATATTCAATTAGGATTCGCGCCGACGATTACACGCGGAAACACGGGTCCTGATACTGCAATGTTGCGGTAGCGTAATGACACTTTACCCGCAATCACGTGGGCAAGAATTCTAATTGAATATGACCTCTGTGTGTCAGAATGGGTGGTTTGAGTATCTCAGAAACTGATCTCTTGGGATTTTCATGTCTTTGGGGAGAGTGATGCACAAGCAAAAAGTCTCCAGTGAGTGGCAGTTCTGTGGGCAAAAATGTCTTAATGAGAGGGGTCTGAGGAGAATGTCGAGACTGGTTCAGGCAGACAGGAAGGTGATACTACCTCATATAATTATACATTACAATAGTGGTATGCAGTAGAGTATCTTTACAGTGTACACAGGCAGCCCAACACTGAACAGTTGGATATTGAAAATACAGTCCCCTGGCCTGATGAATTTCAGTTTCTGCTGTGAACTGCAGATGGTAGTGTCAGAATTAGGCATTAACGACATGAATCCATCCTGCATTGTGTCGACAATGCAGGCTGGTGGTGGTGTAACTGTGTGGGGAGTGTTTTCCTGACACACATTAGGCTCTTTAATACCAATTGAGCATTGTTTAAATGCCACCGCCTGAGAATGGTAGCTGATCATATGCATTCCTTTATGGCTACAGTCTACTTGTCTTCTAATAGCTACTTCCAGCAAGATAACCTATCCTGTCACAAAACACACATCCATGTATGTGATGATGAGATCAGTGTATTCCAATGGCCACCACACTTGCCAAAACTCAATCCAATAAGACACCTTTTAGGATGTGGTGGGACATTCCTTAATCTCTAAAGAATGTTTCCCGCACTCCAGTAGAATCCATACCAAGACAAATTAAGCCTGTTCTGGGGGCAAAGGAAGGTCTTACCCAGTATTTGCACCTACATTGCTTGCGCACAAAAAATAATAGATGCTACAACACAGCACAATTCTAAAATTGTGCCACCTCAAATGCAATTAATATGAACCCTCATAAAATGTCCCACTAGGAGTCTCTGTGGACTTCATTTACAAAGTGCAAAATTATATGCCTTGATATGCTCAGGTGTACCTAGATTTTTGCAAATATATGGATTTGTGAAGCAAGATGACGGGGTTTGTTGAGGAGCAGAAGGTTGGAACTGGTAATGGGAGAAGTTGGATGGAGTGTGTATCGTGCTTCGGTGTCCAGCAGTGAATGTGATGACAAAGAAAAATACCAGACACAAACCTACCAAAGTCCGTGGATAACCACAAGAGTGCCTGTGCAGTAGAAAAGCGAAAGCCTTCACTTCTGCTCCACGGCTGGTGTCTGTCCTCCCTGAGCTCGCCTTAGGACACCTGCGTTACAGCAGATGGCTGTCTTAAAAACATAACTAGTCATTGTAGAGATGTTAGGTCTGTACCATCCACTACACAGAAATGTCAGTCGCCAGTATCTGCTTTATTATTGGTGGCTGATGCTGCTAAAGATTTCCCCACCAATAGCTACAATTGTTATTCCGCTACCTTATGTATCAAGTGTCCCCCGCACCCCTTAGATTGTAAGCTAGTTTGGGCAGGGCCATCTTTACCTTTTATTTCGTGTCACTGTATGTAACTTTTATCACAATACTCTCAATGTACAGCTCTGAATGATTGGTGCTTTATAAAGGATAAGGAATAGAATAATATCAACCCACCCCAAAAAAACACAACCAAGATACATGCAACTCAGAATGAACACGTAAATACACCATTTTGAGGAACACATTTAAAGTGTACGTTATGGGCGTAAATGCATCCAACTCTACATGGTGTACATCCTTATATGTGCTGAGTGACACAGCTTGGTGTGCATCCGTTGTAAGTTTGGAGCCCTGCTTCTCCCAGCTGGCCTCTGCCTATCCTACCCGTATTTGTTTATAAAGGTCACCTGAGCCGGTCACTTATGATTGAGTACAGAAGGCTGTATATTGATGCTGTTCATAGTAATGCACATTCCAAATGTAAAGATTTTATACACTAAAAGTAGGGACAGTATTTGAAAAGTAGGATGGAAAGATGTCTTTGCTGAACTTTGTTATTATTAACTCACCATATTCTTGGTAGACTAGAGAGACTAAATAAAACTAATAATTCAAATCCACATTGATGTAACTAATAGTCTCAATGATATGCTGCAGTGTGTTTCTATAGTGTTGTAAATTCTTTGCCAAATGGAGTAAGAGCCAACAAAATGTGAAGCATTGTAGTTAATGTGAGTATGATGTATATGGTTTTTTTGGTTCACTAATTTTAATACGAATTCTCAAAACATGAATTATACAAACATTTGCTGATGCTCCATTTTTCTTTCATAACAATAAATGAGTAATCGGATGATCTGGTCACTACAGAGACATACCTGGATGAACTTTATAGCAGAGTTGTAAATATTAATGATTACACCCTAGGCAAAATCTGAATAACTTAAATGGGAAATGACTTCATAATGACTACATGATATTACCAGAAACTGGTTAAAAATACCTAATCCTTCCCTCTATTTAACCATTACTACTGTTGGAATAAAATAAAGAATGTTACATTCTTCATTTTGTGCTCCATGGATTTAGTGGGTCCTCCAATGTGAATGGGCAGTTCCCGGAGAGGGACTTTCACAACCATAGTGCTAGTGTGAATAAAGACTTCCAGAGAAGGAGATGCATGGGAAAATGTGTTGAATTACTGGGGAACAGGTAAGTCATTTTTTATTTTTTTTTAAATCTTTCACATTCCACCCCTACCCCTGTTATCTGGGCTGCATACTATATGAAGACATATGAGGATATATGGTGGGACTATTGACTGTAAGAGTATGTTGGCTATATGTCAGGATGACTGATGTATAGAGGCTGAAAGACATTTGAATACATTTGGCTTTTTCTTTTCTTTTTTTTGCCAAAAGCATAAGTGTAAAGCAAATGTAATGAATCAATATCACAGTGTTATGCACTAATCTTAACAATTTGCTGGCTTACAAATCAAGTCAGACTAATGTAATTCCATAGTGTGAGAGTGAGCTGATTTTATTCTTGACCATTGTTAGGGCTGACAGCTAGTGTCATAAACTTGTAGAACAAGTCTCGGAGAAGCGTTCCAGTAAATGCAGTTTGGGTTCTATGGCCGGTGCCAGAGTTGCTTGAGAGGCCTTGGCGGCTTCCTCTTGGGCGGCCAATCTGAGTGAGAGCTCTTGGACCACCTGCAAAATATTCTGTATCTGCCCTGCAAGGACTTGGGCCGGACTGAGATCCATCACGGATTCACCAGTATATATTTTTTAGGCCGGTTATAATGTTAGGGCTGATGTCAAGTGTCATAAACTTGTAGAACAGATCTCAGAGGTCTTCACCGATAGCAGCCGCCTTTCCCTTAGAGCTGAATGTGTTCACAGCTACTCGGATGCCCCTAGGTCTTTAGCTCAAAGTAGTACAAGTATATAACCTTACAGTAGCGCAGGTGATGGCCAGGTGGTAGAAACAGCAAAGTCCAAACGGGGTACATCAGGCAGCGGTAGTGTGGTCCATATAAGGGTCAAGGCTGGCGGCAAACAGCGTATCCAGGAAAAGCCAGAGGTCAAGGTCACAAGCAATATAGCGGAGTTCAGAAGCAAGCCAAGGGTCATACACAGCAGAATCAATCCAAAAGTACAGAACAGAAGAGCAGGTAAGTATGCTAGAAGCAGGAACTATAACCGACAGGGAGGTTAAGCCCTCCCTGCCTAATATACTCAGAGGGGCCAATCACAACCAGGTAAGTGATAATAATGTTCCTCAGCTGGGAGTGAGGTGCGCACGCGCCCGGCTGGCGGTAAAGGAGAAGCTCCCCGTTGTCATGGTGAAGGCCGGGGCAAAGACCAGAAGACGCCCCGGTCATCATTACGACGGCCGGGACGCGTCCGTGAGGCCGGAGCGAGTCGCGACGGTGCCTGAGCCGCGGCGGCTCGTAACAACCATCTCATTGCAAAAATAGTATTAAGTATAAATAAACATGAGGATGGATTTTATTGAACTGAAAGTTTATTTTATTTTCACATCTTCATTTAATTCAATATTTTTGCTCTACTGAGGTTACGTTAAACATTGACCATACATGACAACATAAACGTTGCATTAAGCTTGTCTTGCCTATAGGGGATGCATTGTTTGTTTTTTTCAGCATGAAAACATTTTACAAAATAGTGATTTAAAGTCTTTAATATATAAAAATGTATTTTGTAAGTAATATATACATCGCCTCTTCTTTCTGAATAAGACCAATACAGTATCTGCCAGATCCTTTGTTCAAAAGCAAAGCAAGCAATAGAGAATATTTCTATGTAATATGCTTATTTTCTTTCTTTTTTTTTTAACCTCCTTCACAAAATGTGACATTGTACAGATCTCTCTGCAGATTTATGTTTAGAAACCTCATGAGAGAACTGTTCTTGCACACAACCACTAGCCCTCCTGATTGGCAGATTTAGTAATGGGGGTAGTGTTCTAATAGAGTTCCCAGCCCTGTGATCTAAAAAGTGTTTATAAGTTGAACAAAGTTTTTGTACAATGCAGAAGCACTGGTGATTCCACTGCCACCCTCAGGGACTTCCTTCTGTTATGTAGGTGAGGGATATTCATTATCAACATAATCAACATTTATTTATATAGCGCCAGCAAATTCCGTAGCGCTTTACAATTGGATATTGTGTGAGATAGCTAAGTCACCTGGCAGCCACTCCTACACCGTTCAAAAGTAACGCTCAGGTTTATGTGATCTATGTCGTCCTGTCAACCCAACAGCTAATTATACACTTAGGTAAAGTAATCTTTCTCTGTGTTGCCATGACACCCTTAGAAACTACAGGAAACACTGGTGTGGTGTTTTTTGTATGGAATTGGGCTTTTGGGATCAGGTAGACCGTGATTATTTCTGCCACAGAAGCCCTATCACTTGGCACTTACACCTGCCCTGTAGCTAGTGCAAATGATACGATTAAAAATCACTTACGAGAGAAATGACCAGAGCTCGAATTGAATGAATGTGTGCGTGCACGTGACCTCAGCACGCCCTTACTGTACATTGCCTACACACCTTCCCTCCCCTGTTTCGCCCTTTAAATCGTAGGCTGTCGGAAGTGTAATATATATTGAACTTGAATTGCATGCACTTGCGCTCACCGGCGTAAAGTCAGTTACGGAGTATGCAATTTCATGTAAAATACGGTGAGCCACGGGACTTGCATCCAAAAATGAATTAGGCTCTGAATGTATATTTATAGAAACCTCACTTAAATTTTGACCCAAGCCCTAGATCAAATCTTCAATAAACTAAACCTTTTCAGTATCCTGTAAACATTAGAAGACTCGTAATAAAATAAGGGGTTATATTTTATGTGGTGAAGTAATTTCATGAAAGTAACAAAGCATAGAATCTCCAGGGTTTGCCCCAACACCCCCACATGTATGACACCCATATATTAAATATTTACTCTGTTATACAAGAAGGCCCTACAAAACAGAACAGCTGACTAAACATGCAGTTTGAAACTGTACGAAATAGTTATGTTCTGGTGAGATACAAACTTGGCAGTAAAAGTGCTAAAAAACAATATCCATAAAATTTAGACATTTCTAATCCCTGAAATGTATATGTATAATTATCCAGGGAATTTGAAAGTAACCACAAACAATTATACAATAAAGGAGAAGTGTTTTGATTTCAATACTACCAAAAGAAACTACTAAACTTCATGGAGAAGGAAAAAATTGTTTTAAGTATTCTTAATTCACTCAACTAAAATTTTTACCAAAACTGGCTCAGTGTGAAATCATGGAAACAGGCCTGGCTAGAGATGTAATCTATATTTTGTCTTTATACTAGACCAATACTTTGTTTGGTTACTTATTTATTTGGGATTGGACTGAAAAAAAAATCTGTTCTGCCAATCTAAATTCAGGCCTAATTTGCATTCTAAAATTAAGTAAGAGGTGCCAAATTGATACAGTATATCGCGTTTAAAGATGCTGAAAGTGATAACTTTAAACTCTGTTAAATTCTAAGCATAATCATTCAAACTGAAATATTGCTAAAAACCCTTAGAATTTGACAGAATTCTTGAAATTGTATATTTAATTTAACTAGAAAACATAATTATTTACACCTATGGTGCAATCATCTAAATGTAGATATTAACTTACTTGATCTTTAGCTGAAACGGGATTAAAAGGTCTGTTTGTAAAATGTATGAGATTATTACAATTCAACCTGCAGAGTCTTGTCAGAAAACTAAGCACCCAATTCCCCCCGTCACCCCACCCAGGCCAGTGCTGTATATATAAATAATAACACTCTGCTCGCTGCCTCCAGCTCTCAGATGCTGATGTCATTGCTCTCAGCTTGGCTCTGCCTCCCATAAAGCTGTTGTGTCATCTCTCCTCCCCTTCCATTCCTCTGTTATGATTACCGAGCTGGTAATACAGAGCTGTACTGGCTGGGTGATGACTCTGCTTTCTTGTCCTGTTTGGTACCATGGACAGTGACCCTCCTCCTATTCCTGGCACTTCATAGCCGGAGCATCGTCCTGCCGCTAACCATCTGCCATCCTGATACCCATATTGCCTGTAACCTGCTGCCTGTATGTGGATGTGAAGAGCTGGATCTCTCTGCATTGCAACTATAGCAGAACACTACTGTCTAGCCCTAGGCTGCTTCCCCCATCTGCCTCTATTGTCAGCGATACATTGGAGGACACGTCTCCCATTCACCGTTCTATCGTATCGCCTGATAGGTTGTTAAGCAGTGAAACCCTAATTCATGTATGGACTCATTGTGCCCTGGTTGATCTGGGAAATATTTAAAATTTCACAAATGTCTGATCATAGATGAAATCCCCTTGGTGATGAGTAATCCACTGGTTCCCTTTTTGTGTGTGTGTCCTGGGATCTGTCTGCTGATCAGATGAGAAAGGTGTCCTCTCTCCTCCCACCTCCTTGATGTGCTGAGTGCTGGACCAGAAAGACCTTGTTATTGATTGGGGTCACAGAGAGGATGCTGCTGTTCATTGGACTCCATCCACTGTTTTGACATTTACTGATTATGACCAGCCTTCTTTACTGCCCTTCATATCAATGGCGTGTTCCTGAGGAGAATAACACAGCACATCAATAGCACTGTCCCGTTTGCCCCTGACCATGTGGGTTAATCCGGAGGAAGTGCTGCTGGCAAACGCCCTGTGGATAACGGAGAGGGCCAATCCTTATTTCATACTGCAGAGGAGGAAGGGGCATGGGACCAGAGGAGGAGGGGGGCTTGCAGGTAAGAACTTCACAGTACAGTTATAGAAAACTAAATATAAGTGTCTTCACAACCTAAAATAACCACCATATTTTGAAAGCTTCCAAAGTGTGAAGTGAGGGAGAGCTATGAAAACTATAGCAAAATATACAGTACAATCAGTGTAATTTTACACTGCCTGGGGTAGCATGTTTGTTTATTTACAAATATGTAGATACTTATTTATTTTTTAGACAATACAGACAATGATCTTCTCAGTTGAAAGGAACAGCACTATTTCCAGGTATGTGAGTGTCCCCAATCCTGTGTTGCTTTATAGTTAAACATTTTATTTTATTTTTAAGTGTCTTCCATTTCTGTTATTAAAAATGACTTGTATTCGTTCTAACCTCTCTCCCAGGTAGAGTGGGGTGGGAGGAGTCGCCTTTCAGAATACAGGTGAACTGATAAGGATTTGTTTTCCTCATTGATATGGTTGTTCTTTACAGTACTGAACCATTGAACATTTTTCTTGATAACTCTATAGTTCCAAAAGTGGCAAATTATATAATTATATTCTTTTATAGTTAATAATAATTGCATAATGCGTTCACTACAGTACATTTGTCACTAGTTACATCTGACATATCTTTCTGTGATACATGATGTATATTGTATTGCTTTTCTGAACCCATTATTGAGAATTCTACAGGCTTATTGGGGGTATAGGGCCAACTCTGCAATTTAGGGTAAAACATCCTCTATGTAATCCAATCAGATTGTTGCAGACCAATGGGCTCTGTAAACAAGTGCGGGAGTCCTAGGTACATAGATCCAATCTGATCATATTGCGATTCTAGTCCATGTGACACTTGGTTGACCACCATAAATTAGTCATTGTCTGACTTGTTTTTATTTTTGTTTATATTATTAGATCAACTCAGATTGGGTTGTCATAGTTTAAGGTGAAGCCACAGGTTGTGAAATCAAAGCATATAATGGTCTTTGTTTGGGCACCATCTAAGACAAATAAAACATTGAAGGTGGCTTGTGAGTGGCAGTACTGCTAGAAATGTTATGTTGAAGATAAACTACCAGCAGTGTTCTCTGTATAATCTGCAGACCTGCTGATACCTGCATCTGGGAGAAATCGTTCTCCCACACACAGCACTAGATAGGCCTGAGCTCCCCATTTTGCAAACATTTGTTTTTTGTAAACATGTTTTTCTGTAAAGTAGAATTGCTCCTAATTCTTATGTTTGTTTCTGAAATCTCAAGTTATTCTGATTTATTGGTTAAAATCCTTCCCCAGTCAATGCAGCAACGTTTACTACTAAGTGTTTCGTCTCCTAAGCTTCTTTATGTTTTATATATCGTGCTTTGCAAACTCCACTAGTCTCATGGAATGTTATATATAATGGTAGTTTCCAGTGATTAAAGACTGAGATTATAGGATTACTGTTAGTTACTCATTTACCACTGACACATGAATTAATAGATGCAGACAGGTAGCTGGTTAGATTTTTTTTGGGGAAAAATTATGAAATATATGTAATATTCTTTCTATCCAATTATTATGCAGTATAGGTTGCAGCACTGAGAACTGTCCCCTATAATCCTTGTATAGTTTCATATTTCATCTTCCTGTATAATTTGATTTTAAATCCCACCTGTTTATAAAAGCCTACACTTAACCATTTCACCATGCTGTATATCTCGCCCTCTTTTATCCTTCATCTCCCAGTTGTGTTCCTTGTCTTCAGGTCCCCGTTCATTAGCTTACCCCCATGTGTCAATAGCTTGTCTGCCTTTCTCTTTTTAGATTGTATGCTCTTTTGAGCAGGGCCCTTTTTCCCCCTGTTCTCCTTACCTATATCTTTTTTTTTTTTTTTTTTTTTTCTCCAGGCTATCAGTAGCTGTGTTGTGAGTTGTAGTGTTTATTTGTTTACTATATTGAACTGTTATACCATGTACTGTCTTGTTTGCCCTCTGTACAGTGCTGCAGACCTTGTGGTGTCTTTTTAATAAAGATTACAAATATGGATAACTGCAATTTGTGGGTAAACAAGAGTGTCTATGCAAGTTGCTCAAAAACTACACGATCTATAGATTTACCTAAAGTGTGGGGGTTATATGCTCATAATTTCTATGTTGATTCCCACTGGCTGACGTGTATATTGTTTCATTCTGTCCCCCTGACGCTAGCTCTGTCATGTTGTCTAATTGGTAAAGATACTATTTTCCAAAGGCTTTTCATTGTATTTATTTTTGAGTGTAAATGTATTGCAAATTACCACCTATATAACGCACTGTGGCTCACAGGACTGCTTGTTTATTGGAACTGTTGAGATGGTCTGCAACAAACCATATGGCAGCATTCAGTGAGCAACTTTTGCATACTTTTCTGAATAGAGCTGGTATGGCAATAAAGATCATTCACACTCCTCCGCAAAATATATATTTGCTTCCACATTAAAACAAAGATCGTGCAGTTATTTTACATTCTATAGTGGTTTTAGAATGCCGTAGTGTTCTGGAGCTGTGAAATCTTTATGTAGCTATATGATATTAGTGGCAAGTGCCTCTCCTCAGGGAAACCATATCTCTCTTGGGGGCATTTCACAGGTTCAGAATGTTTTGACTGTCAAATGTAGCATTCTAAACCACCCATAATATGTAGACAGGAGGCACTATATATACCCAACATGACATGAGCACTGGATATACTTTATAATAGTTTCATTGAGCTTTTAAATACTCTGCTTTAAAGTGGATACAGCTATGTATTTAAAATATAAATGACACATTTACTGTATTACAGTGATCTAAATTCAGTCTTTTATAGGTCTAAGCTTGGCTATCATCTGGCCAGGTATGAATTGTTCATGAATAGTAAAGAGATTGTGAGCACTTTGTGTACTGGCAGAAAAATCCTGACTGTGCTCTGAGAAACATTTTGATGATCTCGGTCAGTAGGAAGTTTGACAAATTCCAGACTAGTGTCACATGACCATCACTAGTGTCACATGACCATCACCATCACAGGACAATAGGTTGGCACCAGGGGATTACAGCAATGTGCTCTACACCTGTGTGCTTGGTTCTGATATTGATGGTTTTTAGTTTGAGCATCTCCCTAGTCCGACTTCACATATCCTAAGAGTCAGATTTGCTTCATGGCAATTTCTTCTGTCCATTTAGGATTTTGCATGACCCTCTTAACCATGTACTAATTTTTGGCAATGTGTGAAACGTTAACAAAGATGGACATTGTGGATGTGAACAAACCTACAATGATAACCATACTACAAAGTGCATGAAGCAGGAAGGTGAAGGCTCTGCTTACTGAAACCACATGCTGAACCTAGACTGGACACTGTAACTGGAAATGGGTTACTGTGATCTGCAATTCTATTTATCTAAAGTAGTTTAGGGATCACGTGTGTGTGTGTGTGTGTTTTGACATTTTATGGCCATGTGCTCAGATGACAGTTCACTGTATTACGTGACACTGGTTGTACAAGTCTGGTGTATGTAGCTGAGCATGATTATAGTTATGTCATGTTGTGGAATGACCTCATACAAACCGGAAACTATTATGTTGCAATGATTTTGTATCAGAGCACAGTGAATCATGGACGTGGAATCTGCAAGAATTATATATGTGTAATATGTTTTCAGTAGTAATGTTTGTTTCAACTAAAATAAGTTTAACTAACAAAATAACCCAAGCTTTAGCTTTTATGTGACCATTCCTGTAGGCCAATGTTGGCTAACCAGTGACACTCCAGGTGTTGTGAAACTACAAGTCCCAGCATACCCTTCCAGCAATACACTGCTATATATTGGCAAAGCATGCTGGGACTTGTAGTTTCACAACACCTGGAGTGACACAGGTTAGCCAACACTGCTGTAGGCTATTGGGTAGACTAGAGGAACGATCAAGAGTGTGGCAATTAGTTTAATACCAAAAAATGCAAAATAATACACTTAGGTTTCAAAAACCCAAAGGCTAAATATAGTTTTAATGGCACTATAATGGGAACTACTGAGGAGGATAGGGATCTAGGAGTCACTATTTTAGGTGACTTAAAGCCAGGTAAGCAATGTAACAAAGCAATGAAAAGGCAAGTCAGATGCTTGGTTGCATAGGGAGAGAAATTAGTAGCAGAAAGACGCAATAATTCCACTATATAGGTCATTAGTACAGCCATATCTCCATAAGGATATAAATATATTAGAGATTATACAAAGAAGGGCAACTAAAATGGTGCATGGCCTACAGCACAAAACTTACCTGGAAAGACTAAAAGATCTTAATATGTATAATATATTGCAGAGAAGGGAAGGGGGGGAACATGACAGAAACTTTCAAATATATCAAGGGTTTTAACAAGGTACAGGAGGGAAACATTCATCAAAGGAAGAGAAGTATTACAGCACGAGGACATGCACTGACACTGGGGGGAAGTAGGTTCAGAAGAAATCTGAGGAAAAACTACGTCACAGAAAGGGTAGTGGATAAGTGGAATAGCCTCACATCAGAGGTGGTAGAGGGTAATACAGTACAACAAATTAAACATGCTTCGGAAAGTCATAAGGATATCCTTACAAAGACATAGGGATTAAATAGGAGTGGAGGTTACCATTGGTTGAAAAATGGGCAGACTAGATGGGCCAAGCAGTCTGCCATCAAATTATATGTTTCTGTGGTTAATTAGCTCCTCAGAAATGAGCCTTCATTATGGGGTACATAAATAATTACTGAACTTAAGCTCTATAAACATAGAAGCACAGCTAGAAAACTGTGGTTTGAACTTTTGCCTTTTAATAAAAAGTAATTGATATAAGAATACATGGGACACTATTGTTTTGTTTGGGGTTTTTTTTTCTCATGAAACACCACATGCTGATTATAAAACCCTCGGCAACGACCTGCTGATGGTTACTAACAGCTCAGTTTGTTTTTTTTGTTTTTTTTTTCCCTGGTTCATCTGATGACCAAAAACATTATCTATGTGAAACATGCACATGGGAACAGTGCTATGGTGTAAATTGCCATGACGGCAACTTTTCAAACCTCCAGCAGGTACATAGGGTATCTCTGTGATGTTGGGCAGGTCTTATTGCGCCCTTGATATTAAGCCTTTCTATGCTTTAGGTTGATGTCAAGTTTGTGAATTTTACTAGCATTTTTAACACTAGTACAATGCATATAAATGAGTCTGAAAATGTAGCTTATTGTTTACAGTGAACCCATACCACTTGTGTTATTTATATTCTGGAACATTGCTTGCCCCAGACATTTACATGTATGACATCTGACCACATTGGGGAAGCCTGGATCATCTCAAATTACCTCCCAAACGTAGGTAAAAAAACAATATTGGCAACATGTCAAACGTGCTTCCTCTTGACATGCGGTTTCACTGGTGTGTGTTTGTTTTTTGTTATTGTTAACTCAAAAAAACATGCCCTACCAGTGTATATAATGCCTAAAGCTATTCATGTGTTTCCATGGAGATAAGTGATCCCCATTGGCCTGTATATAAAATAAGTGTAATCTAATAGGCCAGGCCTGATGGATATTCTATATTTTTAGGCATCATGAATGAACCCTAATTTAGTTATGTACCTCATTGTGGGTCCAGTACTGCCTTCCAGTGCCGTCTAACATTTGCAAACTTGCATAGATTTACATCTTTTGTAAATTATGTATCTTCCCCTGTATAGTATGGACTTACTGGTGTAAGCGCAAAGTCTTATAAGATAATGTCATTTCTGAATGAAGAGAATTATCGTAATGGTGAATGAATCTTACTGAAACGGTGCTAAAGACTCACTTTATTCTACTCTTAACATTTCATAATACTTCTAAATTTGTAACCTCTATAATACAACCAGTGTGTGCAAGGAAGTCATCTGATAAGCCTATAAAGCAACCGATGTTTAGGAAGTTAGGGGTCAATATAAATTTGGTAGATTTTTGGTGGGTCTACTTTGTGTCTGGTTGTTGAACCGGACATAGTTGTATAGAATGCATGAGCTGATTAAATGCAGGTTTGTACGAGGATATTCCCTATATAGGTCAGTGCTGTTTAACCCTTGCCACAGATTCCAAGATATAGATGAAGGATGTGGGTGGGCACTATGGAGGGACTGTAAGGACTTCTCAGAGTGGATGTGAAACTACATAAATGACAGTGTGCAATATAGTACAAAGCAATGTTAGCGATCACATTGAAAATCAACCAAATTGATACTATGAAATAAGCAGGAGGTTTGTATTCAGGCATTCTGTTCGTATTGGTTCTATGACTAATGTCTTCAACTACTGTGTCTTACTGAGCCACGTTTATTCCACTTGGTAAACTAAAGGATATTTGTGTCTTGAGGCATCTACTGCATTTATTTTGGTTGGGTTTATTTTCAGAAGGAAATGAATGGGATAAAAAAAAACTTGACCTTGAGTTTACTAATCTTGGTTACACATCAGCTAAATGCCAAGTGTCACTTGTGTCTTTGTGGATTCATTCAACGTACCTACTTCTGTTGCAGGGTTTGATAAGATGGTCTGATGTATGGATACATGATTCCTTCTCCTCCCATGTGTCTAATTGTCCCCTACATTTCTATCATTACAGCATTAGCAATGATTATTACACACTTCTAGTGTCTTCTGCTGTTTATGATTTCTAACCAGAAGTTGCCTGTATGTCCCCTCTATGCACAAAGAAAGTGTTTGTTTGTCTTTTTTTTACAGAACATCTCAAGAGTCCCTCTTCTGGCAGCTGAAATATTACTAGGGGGGTGTATTAGTTGGGCTATTTTTCATACAAAATACTAACATTTAACCATTCATAGTATAAAAATTTAACTAATGGAACATCCTGTTTAATGCAGGAAAGGATAAATGCGACCTCTATCTACTTGAATAAACCAGATTGATTTTAGCAGTTTGTCCAGGTAAACATGCAGATTATTAAATTGGTGCATAACGTATAATCTAAGTGAGTGAGTGGTCCATAACTGTAATCATAAACATGCACGATTTCTCCTAATTTTCTATTGGATATCTGTTCAGGATTAGCATTGCTGCAACAGGACACTTCAACTAGCAACCAGGGGAATGACTGCTCCAGTAAACATGGGTACATGAGCGAAGTGAAGGGCAGACTGGTGTGTTAGTGGTAGGGGAATCCGTTATTACCAGTCGCCAGGATTGTGAATGCTCAAATTCATAAGCTCCTGGGTTCTCTAAATAAAAAAAAGGGGATTAATGCACATGATGTACATAGTCACTAGTTAGACCACATCGTTTTGGAACGCTTGATATAAGAAGCAGTCGAGGGGGTTCATGCTTTAATATAGTGATTACATTATAAAAATCTAACAATGGATTAGGTGTCTACATTGTAATTGTATCGAACTATATAATTAGTAGAGCACATTACAAAGTGTTGCACTGAGGGCTTGCTTGGCCTGTTTCTGGATCACCCTAATTAGAATTTCTGAAAGACTGCATCTCATGGTCTGTGCTTTAACATTACTAATTATACATTATTATTATCATCCTGGTCTTATGTGCACAAACCACTTTTGGTTGATTTTGCAGGTTTGCTGGTTGGGACGCTGGATGTTGTGTTGGACTCAAGTGCCAGGGTAGCACCTTATCGCATCCTGTATCAGACTCCCGATTCTCTCATATACTGGATAATCGCTTGCGGTAAGCAGTTTCATCATGTTGCTTGTAAGGCGATGCTCCTCTCTTGGTATGTGCTGCATTCACTGACTCTTTAAAACATTACAATAAGCAACCAGTTTGGAAGATAACATGAGGACGTTCTCAGAAAGCCCCTACTCTGGCTTGTAATGGTTGTGGTGGTTTGCATGCAAATGTGCAGTAAAATATACCATTACATGTAATGATTTTTTGCCTATTAATGTTTTTCCCTGGGACATGGCATGCGGCGCCATGCTCCTTTTGTGTGTGTTTAGCACGTGTGTGTGGTGGGGTTGTCCTCATAAAATCGCAGGAAAGGATAGCAGCAAATACTAAACACTCTTTACCGCTGGCAATAAGGGTGTTCTATATGCAGGTCATGGTGAGCGACGTGTCTGCAGCAGACAGAGGAACCAGACATTGATATACATGCAACATATTGCAATCCCCAGAACCACTTTTTGATACAGCGCAAGTTGTTTCGTGAAACACCTGAAAAGTCAGATGTGTCCATAAAAGGAGTTGCTAACTCTGATAAAACAGATTGCACAGGACTGCACGTTCAAAAACACTGACCATATGTTTAGCTATTGCATACTAAAGGGGACTAAATACAAGTAGTTGCAGGAAAAACTACTCCTAGGGGGGTATACTTACTAAACTGTGGGTTTGAAAAAGTAGAGATGTTGCCTATAGCAACCAATCAGGTTCTAGCTATCCTTTTGTAGAATGTACTAAATAAATGACAGCTAGAATGTGATTGGTTGCTATAGGCAACATCTCCACTTTTTCAAACCCGCAGTTTAGTAAATATATCCCCTAGACTATCCAATCCAGAGAAGGCATTAATAATGCCATAATGTTGAAGCATCAAAAGCTAGTATGAAAGTGCTGGAGTGAGCTGCACAATAAATAAACACTATTGTAGGGCACACTGAGACACACAGAGCAAGCAGTGGGGAGATGAATGGCGAGGGATAAGTTGCAAGTCACATTCTGGTGCCTGCACGTAATGCAGAAACTGCGGACACAAACGTTATAATGAGGATTGCCCAGACAGTTGGATTAAATTAGCAAGACGTTATGAGACAAGGGAGGTTTTAAAGCCACGTTTAATGCATAACATGGTACTCTGCCATGGAACGATTGACTGCATGATGCTGCCACTCCCAGGTGCATAACAGAGGCTGTGAACTCCTCCCAATCAAGGTGTAATATAGGAATTGTAACCATAGCAATGTAACCAGTGCCAGTCAGTATATGTAATGTCCAAGCCAATGAGTTGGTTTCACCTGCTCATGACTATAACCATAAGAATGCATTTCCCCATTACTTGTGTTTGCTCACTGCAAGCTGTTGAGCGGAACATCTGATCATTGTGCTTCTCTTGTGTACAGGGGGTTCTCGGAGAGAGGTGACTGAGCACTGGGAATGGCTGGAAGTGAACCTGCTGCAGACTCTCTCCATTTTTGAAAATGAAAATGACATTACCACATTTGTTAAAGGAAAAATACAGGTAGTTTAATCTACATGACCAGTAATATTAGTTGATTATTTTTTTAATTTTTTTTTTTTAACATAAGGTGCTTAGAAATTTTAACGTGGCATAGTTTGTTTTGTCAGGAGCCCATAATTTATATAAAGACAATCTAACCCTATTGGGAACTGTAACTAGTGTTTGTTGCCACATATGTGGCCAGATAAAGTTAAAGTCTCTGTTATTGGCTATCTGAGCTCTGTGTGTGTGTATGTCTGCAAGCTTACTATATCTGTGAATTCCTGTAGGGGTACATACACCAAATACATGAACACAAGCACATTCTGGTGACTGCACGTAATGCAGAAACTGTGGACACAAACATTATCACGATGATTGCCCAGGCAGTTGGATTAAATTGGCAAAACACTATGAGCTGCCAAAATACATTGACACAAGAGAGGAGTAAAGTTGTAACCAAGTTTCGTGGCAGTCAAAATCTGCAGTGGAACAGGCCGTTTCATAGAGGTGCCATTTTCCGGTGATACTATGTTCGAGATGCGCTTTTGCATTGCCATTTAGCAGAATGTCATTCTGCACTGTATTTGTGAATTTCACCTCCTGCTGGGACTACAACCTATTCATCTTGTTCACTTATCCTGCTGCGCTCATTGTAGCTCTTACCTCTAACAGACTGAAACACTGCAACATAAATAAATACCTTCCAATTTATAGCACAATCCTCAAGAATTTTTAATAATGCCTAATGTCACAAAATGGATGTACAAGCTCACAAACTTCTCTAAATACATATAAAATTTGCACAAATGTACACAGACTTGCAGCCCACTATATCTTAAGTTACTTCCAAAAATTGAAATGGGAAACAGTGGCATCTAATATTAATATCAACTTGTATGTACTGTTACAGTTCTTGCAACTCCACTGCTGTTTACATGGGGCTTTTACAGTGGAGGAGCCCCATCCCCACTCAGCTGCTGGACCATAAGCAAGCTGTACCCCATACTACCATGGTAGATCCACACCTGAGTGCACCTCTTCCTTCCATTTACGTGCCATTAAACTGATACACATGTGGATGCACTGATTTTTGCTTTTTATAATATATTTTATATTATATTGCTCTATATAATATACGTTTTTGTTCTAAATGTCATAAAAGTTAGTCCAGCGACTATAATCAAGATAAGATGTCTACTGGACATAAAATTGAATTATGTTTATTAGTTATAGTTTTGTAGGTCAGTATAGCTGGTAATTGGATTATATTCTGATCATGTCAAGCGATGAAATGTTTGGTAGATGTACTTATTTTAGTGTTAACAAGCCAGACATCTGATGAACCTACAGTTGCAAGATGCATTCCCTGGCATACAGGAGATCTATCTATTGACCTATATACACCGATCAATCACTACATTTAAAACCAATGAAAAGTGAAGTGAATAACATTGATTATCTTGTTACAATGACACCTGTCCATTGGTGGAATATATTAGGCAGCAAGTGATCAGTCAGTTCTTGAAGTTCATGTGTTGGAAACATGAACAATGGGCAAACCTAAGGATCTGAGCGACTTTGACAATGGACAAATTGTGTTGGCTAGGTGACCGGGTCAGAGCCTCTCCAAAACGCAGGTCTTTTGGGGTGCTCCTGGTATGCAGTGGTTGGTACCTACCAATAGTGGTCCATGGAAGGACAACCACTGAACCCACAACAAGATCAAGGGCGCTCAAGGATCATTGTTGCGCGTGGGGAGTGAAAGCTAGCCCGTCCGGTCTAATACCACAGCACAAATTGCTGAAAAAGTTAATGCTGGCTATGATGGTAGGTGTCAGAACACACAGTGCATCACAGCTTGCTGCGTAGCTGCAGACCGGTCGGATTGCCCATGCTGACCCCTGTCAACTGCTGAAAGTGCCCCCAATGGGCATGTGAGCACCAGAACTGGACCATGGAGTGATGAAAGAAGTTGGCCTGGTCTGATTTATCGTGTTTTATTTTGCATCATGTTGACGGCTGGAGGTATGTGCATTGTTTATCTGGGTAATAGATAACACCAGAATGCACTATGGGAGGAACGAAAGCCAGTGAAGGCAGTTTGATGCTCTGGCCAATGTTCTGCTGGGAAACCTTGGTTTTGGTACATAAACCACCCTAGGGGGTGTGTTTGTCGTTTGCTGTCAGTCAGCCCAGAAGGGATGCAGGTTCTCGGATGCTCAGGATAAGTGGTTCCAATTTTAAGGATATGGATGTGCCTGGGTGAAATTGTACCCATTTATTGATATCGAGATAAGTGACCCGCACTGTGGATTGTCATTTTAAATAGTTGTCCTCAGTAATAATCAATGTAATATATAACTGTTTCACTAAAATTGTTGGCTCCCTTCACTGTTATCTGTGTTCTGTGGCTTTGGATCATTTTATCAGTGTAATGTTTAGGAGAAATTAAACTCGATTTACATCTTGGAATATATTAAGTGTATTCCACTATAAACCACAGTTTGTAAAGTTAACACTATAACTTCACATAAGCTTTTCACACAGCAAAAAAACAGCTAGGGAAGAAAGCGCTTCAAAAAGAAGCGTACCACAAAGCGGCAAATAGTGACAGAATCAATACAAATCACACAGACTTCTATGGTACACTTTTTTTTTTTTTTTTATTTATTTTATTTATTTATTTATTTATTTTATTTTTTCAATGAGCTGTTTTGCTGCAGGCCCTAAATGCTGCTTGCAATTTTTTTTAAAAGCACGAACAAACATATCTGCTTTGTGTAACACCCTTTAGGCAAAACCATTTAATTTCAAGAGAAAACCTGATGAGTGTTCACGAAGCAACACTGAAACCACTGTTGGCTAAACTAAGTAGAGTATATTTAAGATTGTTCTTCAGGCAATCTACTTTTTATTTAGACAAAGTGGGCCAGATTAATCAAGGAACGTAAATGCCGATTTTGTGTATAATCTGCAAACTTGATCTGCGCATGCCCAGAACCGGACCATGCACAGCCAAACGCAGCAATGTTCAATTCATCTTCGTACACAAAGGACACTTACTACAGCTTATGATTTCTGGGAGTGAACGGGCCGCGGAAGGGGCGTTTACCTGTAGTCAATGTACGTTAAGGGCGTGCCAAACGTGAGTGCACACCGCCAGATTCAATTCATGCTTTGCATACCTCAAAGCTTGTTTTTCTGCCATATCGCTTGCTGTAGCTACAGGACAAGTCTAAGGCCTGAGCACTAGTGATAAGTCTCTGATGCATGCTATAATATGTGTTTGAAATCAGAAGCAGCTGTAAAAGTGTATTATGTTCAGTAGACATTTAAGAACATCCAAATTTTCATGGAGAAAAATATATATATATTTTTTAACTTTTAATCATCCCTATATTAACAGGTGACATTAACTGTTTGGGGTTTTTTTTTTGGGGGGGGGTTCCTGGTTTTATTTTGCATGGTTATAATCCACATAAGTATTGGACGTATCCTGCAGTGTCTTGTGTAGTAGAGTTGATCAGACCTACATCCAAATTCATCAGCACATGTATCTTCAGATCTGCTCCTTGTTGAATTCAGTTTATCTTAAAGCGCTCAGTATGTGTGCCTTGAAGAATCAGACCCCATATGTTTGCTCGGAAAGCATTTGTCACACACATGGGTGATTTTAAAACCTATTTGCTTGGCTCAGTCAATTGAACTAATTGGTTAATTAAAATGTAATGAACATATGTAATGATATATCAAATTGTTATAGAAATGATGGAAAATAGAGTAGTTTCCTGGATTTAACCATGGATAATTGCCGGTTGCTTTGTTTTCTTTAGGGAATCATTGCTGAATATAATAAAATCAATGGCGTGAAAGAAGATGATGATACAGATAAGTTTAAGGAGGCAATAGTGAAGTTCCACAAGCTTTTTGGCATGCCAGAGGAAGAGAAGTTGGTAAACTACTATTCCTGCAGTTACTGGAAGGGCAGAGTACCCCGGCAAGGATGGATGTACCTAAGCATCAACCACCTTTGTTTCTATTCTTTTCTGTTGGGGAAAGAAGGTAGCGTGAATAGAATTTTATACTTCCCTCTCGTTTCCAATATATTGTTTAAGACACTTTATGTAAAGTCATTTTTTGCTAAACAGGAATTGTATATATTAACAATTGCATATAATATTTGCAAATAAGCTCATAAAACACAAAATGTTGCTAGATAATTGGTTCTAACACTAACCCTATGCCTATGTAGCTGTCTCCGATTTTGATGATGAATTAATGTGGCCAAGGGGTACTGGACAATCCCACTACAATTCCTGACCTGCAGTTCCTCCCAGTAAACAGTCTCTGCTTTAGAAAAGCATGTTATGTACAATGCGGCAGACTCGGTACAAGCTCTTTCAGTGGTCATGGCTTGAGGTGCAATGTGATATTTATAATTGCAGAATATGATGCACAGATTTAAATGTGTGTACTGGATTGTTATGGTCCTATGGCCATAGGCTAAATGTTTTAATTAACAGCTTTACCAGATTGATTTCTAGAGATTTTAAGACTGTACAGCACAATGTGCGGAGAGAAGGATAATCATATATCACTCAATATGAATAAAACAAGTTATTTAAGTTGTGTATAGATATATAGCTGGTGTACAATTATTTTAGATGAAGTGCACAATCCAGCACCTTTCACACACTGTCAATGATGCCATTCACTTTCAGCTATTCTGCAATGCTTTTGTACTACAGTGAGGTGGGTGGGATTAGTATGGTGAGATCTGGCACATGCTTTGCATAGTGGGGGGGGGGGGGGGCGATATCATGCTGTATGCTCTGTAGGTAATAGGTATATTTGTGTACAGTAGGTGTCT
This sequence comes from Mixophyes fleayi, assembly GCF_038048845.1. NCBI lineage: Eukaryota > Metazoa > Chordata > Amphibia > Anura > Limnodynastidae > Mixophyes > Mixophyes fleayi. Next base: position 111,212,565 of record NC_134402.1, read on the forward strand.
CTTACCGCTGGCAGATTTTAATCCTCCTTTAATTATTTTTAAGAGTTATGTAAGGAAACCTTGAAAAATCTGAAGGGTAGGTTTGGAATATCCTAGCAAAAATGCAGAAAGCTGCTCAATCCCTCTTGATCATGTTATCCGGCTACTACAAACGTTTGAATTCATCTTTGTGAACCAGACTAGGCAATGACTCAGCAATGTACTTGCTGCTGATATAATGTTTGTCTTTTCTCAGCCAAGTTGGTGATCCGATGGGTCGATATAACACAACTGGAAAAAACAGCTACTTTACTTCTCCCGGACATGATTAAAGTCAGCACTAGGTCTAGTGAACATTTCTTCTCTGTATTTCTCAACATTTTGGAGACTTTCAAGTTAATGGAGCAGCTCGCCAATATAGCAATGAGACAGCTCCTGGATAATGAAGGGTTTGAGCAAGATCGATCCCTCCCGAAATTAAAAAAGAAATCTCCCCAAAAAGTATCTGCATTGAAAAGGTGAGTCGAAATTTCAACAATATATTACCAGATGGACTGGAGCTTTAATATACCTTATTTCTTTAGTACGTCTGTGGAAATGATCATCTATGTAGAATGTGTTTGGCCCTTTTGTTTGTTGTAGAAAATACGTAGAGCCCTACAGCATGTACATCCCAAAGGCATCTCCCTCTGACTATCACTTATTACTATACATCTTGTCAAATATCTGTTGTACCCAAATAAGGAGCAACTACATTTTTAAAGTGGTGGGAGTATTGCATCGAAATCTGACTGGTTGGCTGTGGTGCCTGTACACACTGCTGCTTTGATGTAGGGGCAACAAACACATGATGAGCCTACAAAAACAAGGGATACTACTAGATTTTCTAAGGGTCCGGTTAGAAAAAGAGAGGCCCTACAAAAGACATTTTGCATAAGATCTCTAATGGTCTAAGAAGATATCGACCCACTCTTACAAAATGAGGATTCTTTTTCTTTAAAGAGAGTTGCTTGATTGCTTGTCATTAACATCTCCTGAGCCAAATAGAAAATAAAAACTAACCCAAAAGTATAATCGTATCCACATCCAAACCCGTGAACCTAGGCGGAGCTCTAAAAACTATACTAACTAGTTCTGATCTTTCCTTCTCAAACTCTAAAAATATAACGCTCAAAGGTAATAATTTGAGCGAGGAGAAACCTAGAGATTAGCTAATACTTGGTAGACTCATCTTTTAAGATACAAATGAGAGTTTCTGCTTGTATTTGGAGTGACCCCCACACCCTATTCTAAGTTAACTCTGTTCCTTTACATGTAGAATAAAATGCTTATAAAGTCCAGTGTTGGTAAAGGATTTCACTGGAGGGACAACTGCTGTAGTACTAAATAGGAGAAGAGGAGCTTATATTAAAGCATTTTTTTTAAGACAACATTTATATTTGTACATTACTTTTACTACATCAAAAGGTAAATAAATATTGTAAAAACAATGAAGCGCAATTTAATATTTATAAAGTGAAATATATAACTGGGTGGCGGAGGGCAAATATAGGTCAGTAACTTGCAACAATAAAAACCTGAGCAACTGTACTGCTTGTTCCTGAGCCCACTAATAGTTCCAAGTTCTAGACTTGCATAGCATGCATATTGTGTATAGTGTGGTTCTTTTTGTTTTGTTTTTTTGTTGTTGGGATTATTTTTTTTTGTTTTTTTATTTTTTTATGTAACCAATCCTACATTATATAACTTTGACATATATGGCTCTTTCTATAAAAACAAGGTGCACAGCACTTGTCTAAAATCTATAACATTTTATTTGATAAAGAACTTCATGGTCAGGCTTTATAGTATGTATAAATATGTTACAGAGATTTAGATGCTCGAGCAAAGAGTGAAAGGTATCGGGCCGTCTTCCGTCTTCCCAAGGATGAGAAGTTAGATGGACATACAGACTGCACACTGTGGACACCATTCAGTAAAATGCACATTGTGGGACAAATGTTTGTCTCCACAAATTACATCTGCTTCAGTAGTAAAGAAGAGAACATATGCAGTCTGATCATCCCATTGCGGGAGGTAGGTGTCTCTGCCTTCTTACAGAGTTTAAGTTGTTAATGGTACACTGAGGATGAGCCACTCCAAATGACTCGTTTTTTTTTTTTTTTGTTTTCTTAATTTAATTTTGCTTAATCTGTGTAATTTTTGTTTTTCACACTCTAGAAAAATCTGTGTATAAAAGTGCAATTTTTGTAAAAAAAAAAATTCTGCCCCATTTTTAATACAAGTTTCTTGTAGTAATTTATGGTCTTCTAATTATAATTCCTTATTCAGCCAAACTAATAGATCTCCTGGATACAATAGTAGTTCGACAGCAGCTCCCATTACCTCTTACTTTCAACCTATTTTGTGTATTAAATTGTTGGCATTAAACCCACATATTATGGGTTTAATCTGTCTTGTGGTGGAATATTTTAGAATAATTAATATTTATCAGTCTGTGAGTTAACACCGTTATCAGTTTAATAATGTAGTTCAAAACATTGCACATCAGCTCTGCGTTGAACAATACGTTGGAATTTATTTCCATAACAGTAATGCTTTAGAGGCCCTGTATAATTTAATACAATACAATGAGGTTACGTTTTTATAACCAATTTTGGAAATGGGGCCATGTAATTAATTTAAAAAGTTAATTTTGATAAAATGCTACCTTTTAAATCATGCTAGGCTTATATACAGTATGTTGGTAGTTTTGTACCCGTTATAGGTATCTTTTTAGAACAAAGGTCTGCAAGGATTGATTTCATAATTATACTTCCCATTTACAGTCCAAGTGAGATGTTTCTGCAATCTCTTAACGGAAATCATATAACAGAGTTACAACTTTTAGTATCTCCAGCTACCAACAAATTCATCAAATTGTGCACCAGGCATACACAACCCTCTGTTTGCTTAATGCGGTTTTAATCCCTACACTCGCTTGTCTGCTGTGGGTGCAATAAAGCTCAAAGTAGATTTCTGGCACAGATTGCTTGCTAACTTTTTACAGAGCGGTTATTGACTACTTGTCTAACCTATTACTGATGGTGATGACGAGACCCAGTTTTATGACTTTCATCTTTTAGATGAGCAAGATTAGCAATAGCATCAGAATTCTTATTATGAGGTCCTTTGCCAGAAAATCTATAGATTTAAAGTGGATGGCCGCTGACACTCCTAACCTAGACATGAAGTTTAAAACTACTATTGACATAACTTACAAATGTAGTGGATGTCTGGATAAATGCAAAAAAGTGTGGGATTGTTTGTGTTTTAGATGTGTTGGACGATTTTAAAAGTTAAAATTTTCAAGAAGCGAGTTTTCCGTTTCAAAATTATGGGAGATCTAAGTTTTAGACCTTATCTGACATACTGGATCAGAATTTAGTAGACCCTGTGTTTTTGTGGCCATATTGTAACTATTTTTTTGCTACTTTCATTCATATGCAAGAAGGAACATTATATTTGTTTTATTTAGATATTTTGTGTTTTATTTAAATGAAGCCTAATAGCAAATGTGATTTTTGCTATCAAAACAAGTGTTAACAAACTTTTCTTGTACTTCTGACCTGGCTGTGTGGGTCCAACCTAACATCAGGGCCTTTCCCACAAGGAGAGGGATTCAGTCTGTGTTCTATCAGTTTATAAAGAAAACTAACCCTGCAGCTGTAGATTTGCACAACAGATAAAACATGATTTTTAAGCAGATGTACACAGGTATCGGACAGACACATAGACAATGTTTTGACACACTGTCCATGTAATGCTGATTAAATGCTGGATTCCTTAATCTCTCATACTCCTGTAACGTTGCCTGTATCATGTTTTACAATATTTGTTCAGCTGATGACTTTCATGTTCCAAATGTTTTCAGAGAGCTGCCAGTTGCTCCATCCTCCCTTTGTACATACCTACTTTGTTCTTCTGTAGGTGACCATCGTAGAGAAAGCTGACAGCTCCAGTGTGCTGCCCAGCCCGCTGTCCATCAGCACCAAGAACAGAATGACATTCTTATTTGCAAACTTGCGGGACAGAGACTTTCTTGTGCAGAGGATATCGGATTTCTTGCAGCAAACTAGCCTGAAAATATACATGGACAAGGACATCTCTGGTAGTGACAGCAGCATGGACGAGGAGGTATCTGCTATGAACAGAGTGTGTGTGAAATGCCTAATGCTGTGCACTGAGCTTCTTGTGGAATGCAGTGTAATATAATAAACATGTAATACAACATTGCATCATACAGGGAATATCGGGCATAATAAGGGGGTCTATTTAGGAAATCTATTAAGTAGCTTTTGGCAGTAAAGTTATAACCTCTCGGGATTTCGTTACTGGTATTTTTCTATGGGACCCAGTGGAAGCTTCTAGTCAACGTTGGGTTGCTGGTGAGCAGGGAAAACACTTAGCTGCAGGGGGGAGGGGGGGGGGGTCAACGCCACGGCAGCTGCTTTATGTGCAGCTGTGATTTCCAGCCATACATATTGAGGGCGACTGCGCTGTGGTCATAAATAGCCTTCTAAATCTTGTCTGCAATTCTGATTCTGTTATGATTTTATAGTCATTGTTTCTCTTGTTACTGTAATGAGGGTGCTAATTAGAAGGGCACTTACAATGTAGCAGCTGGTGCATGTTTGTAGCAACAGAGATCAAGCATAGCAAGCTTATATTATAGGGGCTGGAAACTTTCTTTTTTTTATATTTAGAAAGAAAACCTATTTACATAAAGGACATGATATTGGCCTGGTCTGATTTTTATTTTAATCTACGAAAACTGCTCTCCGAATAAAGTAATATATGTATGAAAGTGTTTGCCTTTGAGGTGGTTACATACTATAAAGAGAACTGTTATTATAAAAATAATTTCCAGTCCTCTACTTTGACTATAAATACAATCGGCTCACTTAGGCAACGGAGCGCCTACAGTATCGATGGCCTCTGTATTTTTTATGCTGTCTGTCGCCTCTATGAATTGCATGACATGATACCCTAAAATTCTGAAAGTTTTTATTTAACAGGTATAGTTCTGTTTCTTTGACCTGGAAACCACATGACCCTTTCCTGTGCTCTATAAAATTGTTACTAAAAAACATTAAAAAAAAAAAAAAGTTATGAGGGCTGAAGGGCCTGGTGACTAAATTATACTGTATAGTTGTCTTTATTGCAATTGTAGGATTCATTTACTCTTAGGTGGAGAAAAAAAACACGGGTGGGTTTGAAAAAGTGGAGATGTTGCCTATAGCAACCAATCAGATTCTAGTTATCCTTTATTTAGTGCATTCTACAAAATGACAGCTAGAATCTGGTTGCTATAGGCAACATCTCCACTTCTTCAAACCCGCAGTTTAGTAAATCTAGCCCTTAGTATTTTAGCTGCTGTTACCTCTACATATGTCCATGCATGTTGTGACTTTACTTTACTGCAAGTCATAGGGCTTGGCAGACCTTTTAGGTCCACATCAGAAATTCAAATGTCAGGGTGGGTAAATGGTAAATCCAATTGATGAAGTGTGTGGGGTCATCATCCTTCTGTGCTAAGGGTGCTCTTCCGGCTGATTGGTCAGATTGTCACACTTGGTTACACCCATGTACCTGCTGCATATAGATCCATGTCTGTGTGAGCAGTTCTGGAACTTTTTCCACCAGGTAAATGATAACAATAAAGCAGGTTTGTAGCAGGGGTAAATAAAAACTGGAATCCAAGAACAGTGGGGGATCATCATTGTGAGTCATTAAGAGAGCGCAATAGTGCTTGCATGCTTGAGCCCTTCATTTTTAGTATCATTTATCCTTACTTGAAGGTTTTGTGTTCAAGAGGAAGGGTGGGGGTACAAAAAGAGTCCTTAATTTTTAAAGGTCAGATAGCATAGTAAAGAATTTTTTTTATGCTCTCCTATCAACCTGTCTTTGTTGGGTACCCCAAAACAATTCTAGGTTGATTTAGTTATATTGCAAGTGGTGAAAATGTCTTTATATATACAGATGTGTATTATTATTTTTTCAATTTTAAATGTGTAAACGTATTTTACAGGTTTACTCGTGGGCCAGCAGTTTTGTTTCCTGCAGTCCTCCGCAAAGGTTCAGAGCAGAAGCAGATGGGAATCGACAAATAAACTTTAATGGCAATAGTGCTCCAACAGCCACACAGACACTGATGACAATGTATCGCAGGAGGTCACCAGAGGAGTTCAACCCTAAACTGGTAATCAGCAGTGCACCACTAACATAGTATAATTGTTACAGATGACTGTACAGTACATAATGTGAATGTGGCAGAAAGAAACCCTAGTTTTCTCATGCTGGGCAGTGCACTGGTGGTAATGATTCTCCCATACCCAATCAGCACATTAACGTCTCTGTGAAATGTCGGTTATTGCTCTCGCTATAATGAGGCTCAAACCAGTGCTTGTGCCGGTTTTCAGTGAAGTGAGCAGCTACAAGACAGTTTATATCCTATTTAATTGTGGGCCCTGTGTTTCTCATTTGCATACATTGTAGTCCCTTAACTTTATTTCTAATTATCTATCCACGGTGTTTGAAGCTTGGAATTGCTTTACCTAGGCAGCCGTTGTTCTGGTAACCATTAAAGGATAACCTCACCAACAATTTAAACATCCTTTTTTGAAAAGTTTAACTCGGAAATACACATTTAAAATAAACTATTTTCCATTGCCCCACACTCAGAGCCAGCACAATCTTTACAGGTTTAATTCCCTCTAGGACAGGTATTAGATGTATCCTTAAGCTGGAGTGAAGAACAGTCAGATACTTGTTTATAGACCACATCCAGAGCATGCATTAGTGGGTTAAATTATTTCAGTGAGAGAGGTCTACACCAATGAAAAGATTGCAATGTTTGCTTATGACATACAAAACAAAATTGAGGTTAATTGTTGAATTGTAGTTGGTGTAACTTTGTCAAATAGTTTTCACTGATCAAGAGAAGAATACAGCATATAACTTGGTTATCCTTCAATAATAGGAAGTTTTTATATAATTGTGTTACGTAATGTTCATCATCATGAACATTTATTTATATAGCGCCAGCAGATTCCGTAGCGCTTTACAATTGGGAACAAACCATAATAAAACAATACTGGGTAATATATACAGAGAGGTAAGAGGGTCCTGCTTACAATCTATGGGACAATAATTTGATACACAAGGGCACATGCTACATCATATTGAATATTTGTCCAGCTAGAATGCAAAAGTTACATTTAGTCGGCTGTTTGTTCAGTCACACTATATTGGTCAGAGGGTTGTTATCTTGTTAGCTGTGTAGAGGATGGTAATAGGGTGATAGGGAGATTAAGAGGGTGGTAGAGGAATATTATAAACTTGTCTGAAGAGGTGGTTTTTAGAGAATTCTTGAAGGTTTGAAGACTAGATGAAAGTCTTGGGGTTCGAGGGAGGGAATTCCATAAAATGGGTGCAGCCTGAAAAAGTCATGTAACCGAGAATGGGAGCAAGTGAGGAGATGCATGTCGGTGCAATTTTGTTGATGGTCTTGTATGTTAATGTTGGCCTTAGTTCTTCAAACAATGTTTTAAAAATACAAGTATTTCTGTTTCAGTAAACATATTTTTTCTTTTTTTTTTTTGTTCTTAATTTCATGAAAGGCTAAAGAGTTTCTTAAAGAACAGACATGGAAGATGCACTTTTCAGACTATGGCCAGGGCATCTGCATGTATCGCACACAGAAGACAAGAGACCTTGTACTGAAAGGTATCCCAGAGAGCATGCGTGGGGAGATGTGGCTGCTGTTTTCTGGTAAGACCAACGACCACACACCAATGTACAGAAATACATGTTTTGTTTTATCACTTGACGATTAAACACTGCTTAACCTTATCAGGTGCTATCAATGAAATGGCAACACATCCGGGGTATTATGAAGAGCTGGTGGAGAAGTCCATGGGTAAATATAACCTTGCCACGGAGGAGATTGAAAGGGATTTACACCGTTCCCTCCCAGAACATCCTGCGTTCCAAAATGAAATTGGAATCTCTGCCTTGAGGAGAGTGCTCACTGCCTATGCCTTCCGAAACCCAAACATTGGATACTGTCAGGTAATTTCCAGTACACCCATCAATTGTGGATTACTAATGTCTGGAAAACAAGCAAATTGTTATACTAGAACTCCCAGCTACATTTTATTTTATCTCTGTAGCGTTCTTTACCTCTTCATCTGGAAACCTCTCCAGATCTGCCTGTGTGTAAATATAATGTATAATCTACAGCACAATTCCACCTAAGCTATGCCGCACCTCTGAGGCAATCCCAATATGAATCGGCCACATCCTACTCATGATCAAACACTTTTTTGATGCAGATTACTTTTTGTATTTGAATTGGTGAACAAGACCTTGCAAGGCATTGACTTGCATTAGTGATGCTTTGGAATCTATTCCAATTTTTATGATCTCCTCATGTTCGTGTGGGTTTTCTTTTTGTGCTGTGGTTGTATGAATGTTCTTGGTAAACAATTAGATTGTAAGCTCCACTGCTGGCACTCGGCCTCACCTTATTGCAGCTGAGTGGCTCACCGTAAGCTATTCAGGCATCTGATCATTTCGGGAGGACGTCAGACCAGAGTGACGGCATTATTACTACAACTTGATGGGGGAGCAATTAATGTAGTCAGAAGCAGTATTAAACATGTTGCTTTCTAGTTTTGAAACTACGTTCCTCGGGGTGCCTGGTGTGCTGGTGCTTGTAGTTCCACAACAGCTTTATCCTGCTGGGGCTGATGATAGGGGAGGTAAGTAAATCAACTGGTATTGTGAAGACTAACAGGGGAATGCCATGAAAAAGGGCTTTTTTGGCAGGGAGATGAGCAGGCGGAGCCCCAAACCAGTACTTTGCATGGGGCCCTTGGGGTTTTAATCTAGCTCTGATTTATAATTACTTGTGACATTCTAAAAATTCCCCAGTGACTGCACACGAATATGGAGAATGAAGGGGTAATGCAAGTTTAATTCAACCGTGTGCTCAAAATATAGTACTGGGATAACACTTAGAACATGAACACTTATTTACAATGCAGCATTACCTACAATAAAAATCTCCCTTTATTTGGTATACGGTGACTGGTCCTGCTTTCCTGTAGTTACCATGACAGTTTCCATTTTGTCATGGTCATGGCTCTTCTAAGTATCTTCATGCTCATTGCTTTACATGTTGTACAACAAGCCAACATGATCTAAGGCTTGTCAAGATTATTACAGGCATCTCGTAAAATCGCTCATTGGGCTACATTACAATGACTTGCAGTTATCAGATAACTGATCGCCTCTATCATTTGGAATGACGGGCAGCACGGTGGCACTTCTAGGTGCTAACCACTTAGCCGTTGTAGGGTGACCATTGCATTGTTGTGTTTGTCGTTAGCACTTCTGCCTCACAGCACTGGGATAATGAGTTCAATTCCTGACCATGGCCTTATCTGTGTGGAGTTTGTATGTTCTCCCTGTGTTTGCGTGGGTTTCCTTCCACACTCCAAAAACATACAAGTAGGTTAATTGGCTGCTATCAAAATTGACCCTAGTCTGTCTCTGTCTGCCTATGTGTGTGTGTATGTTAGGGAGTTTAGACTGTAAGCTCCAATGGGGCAGGGACTGATGTGAGTGAGTTCTCTGCACAGCGATGTGGAATAAGTGGCGCTATATAAATATGATGATGATGACAACATAAATATAAATGATGATGACATTTTCAGTGGTTTTTACTCTTCAAATGCTAGGAGGGGACCTGAATATAAACCCTTTACAGCTATTCTGACCTGTTCTTTCACCAGCATTTCTTCCACGGTTATCTGCAGAAACTGATGGCCGTGAGCATTTGGAGGTCATCTGCTTGTATTTACATACTGGTGAGCTTTACCTTACACACTACAGAAATTTCCACCAACTTTTTATGCCGAGTGATTTTACTTGCAATCGATGTTCCGATCGCTCGGTCCATGGACTGCATACACACTAGCCTTGTTTAGGACCATAAAGGGAAGAGCGGACGTTCCTTTAGCGACTTTTTACAGCCATGTTGTCGTGAGCAATGATTGCAATTTCGTACACACTGAAGCAACATTTGCGGGGCATGTAACGAGATACCAAAGACATTAGCATAAAGGGGCAGAGCTTTCGCTATAGTTAACTCCCAAAACAGCATAAAAACAGAAGGCTACACTGTCTCTTCATTCATTCCTATTTGTAAACCTACAATGGCTACAGAAGTACAAGAACAAGCAACTGCACTTTTCCTGCTTGCTGTGGCAAGAAGACTGCAGGTACGGAACCAAAGAGAAAGAAGGAGAGCGTAGATCTTGTTGGAGCAAAGATTGGTTCAAGAGGGGAGACGGGACAACAACCCAGATGACTTTAAGAATTTTCTTCGTATGAATGGTTCCACTTTTGAACGAGTGGTCGTATGTCGGCTGATTGAGCCGATTATTGGACGAAAACTGTGTACTGGGCTTAAGGCAATAAAGACTGCAGGGAGAACAGCCTGATATCTTGGTTCTCATGGAGATGATTGCATCACTTTACATGTAGGCACAAAACATGTTATGGCAAGTCTAGAGCAACCTATATGAGTCTGCTCCCCTGATATGCACTGAAAGCAGGTTGTGCTGAGTTGACAGTAATCTCACGACATATAAGAAATCTGACTCTTCCAGGATGTGCATTGTTTTCTGGGGAGGGGAACATTGACTATTGGGATTCTTGCAGTAGGGAGGAGGAGCAGCAAAGGACTACCATGTGGATTACTGTAAATTTTAAACAGTGTCACGAAGTGTCATTTAAAGAAGTGATGACCTTCACTACTTCGTTATTTGTGTAGGTGCGTGCACATTTCACATGTTTTGTCACTTAGCCACAACAGCAACCTGCACATAGTATTTTATGTTTGCGGTTCCACCCAAAAATGCTCATGTTGGAAACTTTAAACGCGCTACACAGTCCAACCTGCTATCCCTTTAGGACCATCTCCTTCATCACCTCCAACATGTCAGCTTTTCTGGTTTTTCTCTTAAAATACCACTTTGTTTAGCTTTGTTATGGCTTCAAACAATTATGAGCGGAGATTTGTGTTTTTTTGGGGTTTTTTTTTTTTTGTTATATTTGTCAAAGAGCATCTAGAGATTTGGAGCTGCAAAATACGCCCCATTGATAGTTTTGGAAGAGGTAATTGAAAAATTAGGAATTTTACAGTGATAAAGACTGTCCACTCCCCCACAAAGATGGGCTTGCCCCTGTAAATTCAACTTCTCTGCCCCTTTTATATCCTTCACATGGTCTCATTCTGCAAAACAAAATCTCATTTTCGCATATGGAAAAGCAGTCTCAACATGACAGAGAAATCCCTGGTCTGTCCAACTCCTCCCATCAGATGGGTGCAGACTTACACCCTGCAGCCGTAACAATTTTGTCTCACAAATCCCATATTCTTTTCTGTGAAAACTGTGCAGTAATAGGTGTGATGTCATAAATCGCCATTTGCACATTGTTTTGTACATGAGCCTTGGCTCGAATCTGATTGGTTGCTATAGGCAACATCGACACTTTTCAATCAGATTCTAGCTGTCATTTATTTAGTACATTCTACAAAATGATAGCTAGAATCTGGTTGCTATAGGCAACATCGCCACTTTTCAAACCCGCCGGAAACTCTGCTTGATACACTTACACCTTAGTGTTGGAGAGGACTGTGTCAGCTTAATAACGTCCAACGTTCCTACATATCTGTAAATGTTACTTCTATAAAATACAGTTTTAGTACTAATGGTCCTTTTATGATTTTTAATTAATAACTAACAAATGCTCTATACAACTTGTCAATAATAGGATAACTATTTGTAAAGGGTAAGACATACTAGAAGACATGTATGTAGCAAAGTGTCAATATTACACCTTCAAAACGCTGACCCTTATTGGGCATTGTTTAAACATGTTCTTTGTATGTCGCAGAGCTACGTAGATACATTCAGTAACAAGATATGTTTTAATTCTACCTAAAACACATTCAGAAGCTGTCCCACAAATGCTTTCTGTGGGTGTTTGAATGGAGCAGTAAGCAGTTTTGCTTTAGATTTGGTTTCCTTTTGTGGTTTTATTTTCCTTCGAATTAGATGACTGCAGGCAAACAATTTTTAGTCCATGACCCAGTTGTACAAATAAAACAAATTGTACTTTTTTACATAAAATTTTCCATTGTTTTAGAAGTGTATCTGTGTAGAAAGCACACTGTGTGGAATTAATGGAGACCTTTCTACATGATAAAAGTAAACGTGTCTCTATTTATTGTTATTAGTCTGTCTGAAATTTGTTGTGGAATTTTTCTGACTGATTTAGAAAAAGCTGATAAAGATCGCCCCAACTTCTTTAGTAGTCTTCCATGCCTTTCCATCCTATAATTCCCTCATCTAAAGATCCCATATACAGCATCAACACAGAATGTGCTTCCTGCTGGCGAGATGCAGTTACTCTGTGTTGACCACTGCTCACTACCCCAAGAAGGACTCAAGCCAGACATTCTTCTTGTCTTAATGAAGTGTTTTGATGATTTAATTAGTATTATTTAACAGCATTACAGAAATGGCTCTATGTACTATAACTGTTAGCGTACACTTAGGGGTGGAAGAGTGCAAAACCAGGCCCCATAGTAAAACTTGTGTAGGGGCCCAGCGATTGCGTTGTAGCGCACCAAGCCACCTCACTCTGATCATGCATGGTCCAGCTCATGCATCCATTGTGCATGTGCTGATCAGAGCAGAACCCTACTCTGCTCTTTTCAGAGCAGATGGGGCATCAGGGAGTACTATGTGAGCCTGGGAGGGGGGATGCCGCTGGGCCTCAGAGGGGACAAGGGCACCAGGCATTGTCGGGCCCCCCTCACCTCCCAGCCCTTTGGCAGCTGCACTGCCTGCACCAGAGTCGGATTGGCAGTAGACCTTACCAGGGCTTTTCCCGGTAGGCCGATGGTCTGGTCTGATGAGGCCGGTATGGAGCCAGCCTTATGTATCTTTTAATCCCCATCCGAATTGTGCCCATTTTCACCCGGCAGGGGAGCAGGTTCCCTGGGGAAGGCTGGACAGCCCGGGCTCATTGGGGGTTGCCCCAGCCAATTGCTCATATCTAACAGCAGATGTGTAGGCCAATCACAGCAACCTCAGTAAGACACTGACTCAGCGATGGGACCAATCATTTGGAGCTTGCAGATTTGTAGCGACTAATGAGATCGGTCTACATTGTGAACTTGACCTTATTAGCCCCAGCATATGTGCAGGAGGTGGAATTAATGATTGGTTTCCTGTACTGTAGCTGTATAGCTGCTGTGATAGGCCTGTGCCACACTTGTCATGTTTTTTAGGGATTCACAAGAAAAGGGAGAATTGGCTGGGAGAAGGAGAGAGAACAATATGGGGGGAAAAGAGGGAGAGCTAGGATAAAATAGATAGTACAGGGAGAGAGATCTAAAGGATGAATCAAAGCACAAGGGACAATGGATAGTTGGGGAGAAAAATGGAGAGCTGAAGGTAGTATGCTTTTTGGTAGGGGGAGGAGGGCTGGAGTAGAGACCTTCAGTAGAATAAAGTGCTTCCACTGGTGACAAGTCAGGTGTGCAAGTGTAGAGATTATGGCTGGAGCAGACCAAGTGCAGCGCTGGAAGACAAGCAACCAACAGCCTTGAGGTTAGTGTGTGAATGTGTAGAGCACGTACATAGTTTTGTAAAAATAAAATGAAAGATGCAGTTTAAATTTTTATTACATCTTACACTATGTGACTAAGCAGCACTTTTTGACTCTACCGTACCTGTAAATAGTTTCTTGCTGGCCTATTGTGGCAATTTTCTTTTTGCTTTGTCCCTGAATCCAGCATTTGGAAGCCCTTCTCTAGAAATCTTGTGTTTGCCCATGTTAGCAGAGAGCATTTTAAGACCGGCAGCCTGGCAGCTAATCAGAATGTGACAGCTGCGTTCTGATTTGCTGTTCTGCTGTTTCTCATTACATAGCATGGACTGTGGACCTCTTAGTCTCGCAAGATAAGAATTACCTCATCTCATGAGACCAATAGCTAGATCAGACTTCTCGCTTCCCCTTTCTTGCTTTCTATTTTGTCAGTAACTAAAATGCTCTCTCTATTGTATGACAGTGACTAGGGTGCTCACATCATTGTATGGCGGACAATTGAATGTTCTCTGTATTGTATATTGGTCATTAAGATGCGCTCGGCATTATAGGTGGTCACTGGGATACTTTGTATATCTTATTGTATATCAATCGCTAGGATGCTTTCTGTATTGTATATTTTATCACTATTACTGACCAAATATGAAGCAAAACGGTATAATACCTGCTTTGTCTTTGCAAGTGAGTATTTTCGTTTCTTTAAACAAGAAAACATTTATTGAATGTTTGATGCTAGTGTTTCCAAGTAATAAGTTATATTTAAAGTTTATGTGGTTTTTCTTTGTGTTTTTTATATTTTTCCCCCAAAAGAGATGCTGGGCCTGATGCATTAAGGCACTATGCCACAATGGATATGTGCAATATAAAGTCCCAACTGAATGCACAGACATAAAAATAAAAGTATTCAATTGTCACCTGTTAATATAGTCGTTGATCAAAAAACATTAAAAAAGTTGCTTTTTTTCCATGAAATTTATCATGTCTACTGTACATAAAATGCATTGTTACGGTTGCTCTTGATTGTATAAACATGTTCTAACCTGCATACGCGACTGTCATCACTATCACTCAGAACTTACACCTGCCCTGTAGCTGGAGCAAGTGATACGACTGAATCACATGCCTTAAAGATGCTTGAGCTTGGCATGCCCTTACTGTACATTGAGTACGTGCATACGCCCTTTCTCCTTCCCGTTCCACCCATGAAATCGTAGGCTATTGCAAGTGTCCTTTGTGCTTGAAGATGAGTAGCATACGCTTTTGTTCTCTGGTGTGTAGTCCGTTTCACAGAGAGCATTGGGAGGGTGGAACCTCTTCTTGGGGATAAGGGCACAACCACCAGCATTGTTGGGACACCTTTAAAGTTTTGGGTACAGGTAGGCAGAGCAATTATCTTTTATACTGATATTGAGAATTTAGAACCAGTGGGAGATTGACAGTGGATGAGACCCCAGTTAGAATGATACTATGTATGCAGCACTCATGTAACCAATGCGTGTCCTCTAACTGGTGTGCTGCCTACTTGTGTTTGCACCACCTACTTGAGTGTTCGCCTCACCTGCCATTGCTGTGACTCCACCTACTGTTGCATTGACCTCAACTACCACCAATGTGGCTAGGGCTAACGGTTTGCTACCCCATCTACTTTTGTATTGGCCCCGCCTACAGTTCATTTGGTCCTGCTTACGTGAGGTCACTTTTAGAGCATTGCCAGAGCCACTTTACCTTCCCAATCCGCCCCTGGCCTGTGCACACAGTAGTTCTTCCAGTGCATTAATTGTTAATTGCCTAATGTTTCTGCAGCTTAGGCTGCTATACCTGGTATTCATCTACTTAATGGGCTTAAAGCCAACTACCCTTTTCATTGTAAAAAGCAATAGGACAAGATGTTTTGATAGCCTAGACACAAACTCCACCTATTTCCCCATCAAATGTCGGCAACCTGCTCCCACTGGACTTTTTATTTTTAACGAACAATGTGCAAATGTGAATAGCAACCAATCAGCAGTTCTCGTTTATCGATCTACTGCAATTTAGACATTGGCAGCTAAAGTACAAAAGTGCGGAAGGCAGCCAGTAAGACATTTGCTTTCAGAGTATGGAGAACGTGTGGTTTGTACTGGTATTGCACACTACCCTTCATCCAAGCATTTGCTGCATTTTCTGCCTACCTCCAACCTAAGAATTCAATATTAACCTTTTACACAATTACCCTTATCCCAGTATCTCAAATACACACACAGTACAGTTATGAGTATTATACATAAGGATTGTGTATAATTAAAATATGTTTGACATGTGCACTTTTCCTTACAGGCTATGAATATAGTTACTTCCGTGCTACTTCTGTATGCCAAGGA
Source organism: Mixophyes fleayi (assembly GCF_038048845.1). NCBI lineage: Eukaryota > Metazoa > Chordata > Amphibia > Anura > Limnodynastidae > Mixophyes > Mixophyes fleayi. The sequence goes on from NC_134402.1 coordinate 111,228,635, forward strand.
GGAAGAGGCCTTCTGGTTGCTTGTTGCGCTCTGTGAACGTATGCTTCCCGACTACTACAATACCAGGGTTGTCGGTGCGTGGTCAATCTGTTCTAGTACTTTGGTGTGAAGGTTAACTTCAGTCTAGTTATATTAGTTTGACTTCTAGAAGAAAGGTTCTGACAAGACATTGTTTCCCTTTTTATTTCATCCGCGTAATAAAGTTAAGGCATTAATGAAAAAAAAAAAATTATTTCCTGGGTTATTCCTTACATGTTTATCCATGGATCGTCTTTAATAATCTTGATGTAGGGGAAAAAATAATTTTGAATGTTAAATGTCTGTGTAAATTGCAATGTACTATTGCTGATAAAATGCTTACATCTTCATAACTACAGCTATGGTTCACAAAGGAAAGGATAGACTTGTATGCCTTTTATGATTGGCTATCCATTATCAAATCAACTGACATGTAATACAGTAATAATAATTGAATGTTATTTTACACTATGGGGGGTATTCAATTGTTAGCGTTAACGGGAAAAAACTAGCGCTCAAAAAATATTACCGTTTTTATACGGTAATATTGTGCGAGAAAAGCGTTAATACGGTAGTTTACTCGCGGAATTTCAGCTCGGGAGCGGCGAGCTGAAATTGAGCGAGTAATTATCGTATTAACGCTAAGATTTTTTGAGCGCTCGTTTTTCCCCGTTAACGCTAACAATTGAATACCCCCCTGTGTGTGTGTGTGTGTAACTATGGATGGGAACAGGTAGATGTCTACATTAAAGCGCTTTGTTTTACTAGGAGCCCTTGTGGATCAAGGAGTATTTGAGGAGTTGGCCCACGATTATGTGCCTCAGCTCTATGACTGCATGCAAGACTTGGGTGTGATCTCCACCATCTCCCTCTCCTGGTTCCTCACCCTGTTCCTCAGTGTAATGCCCTTTGAAAGTGCTGTGGTAGTTGTGGATTGCTTTTTCTATGAAGGCATTAAAGTCATATTCCAGCTCGCCCTCGCTGTGTTAGAGGCCAATGTGGACAAACTCCTAAACTGTAAGGATGATGGAGAAGCGATGACTGTCCTAGGAAGGTACAGTATTCATTTTACCTTTCTCTCTGCAACAGACTTTCTAAGACCTTAACTATTGAATTCACAGCCAAGACTTACAGTAATCATAGCACGTTAAAAAAAAAAATTAGGTAAAAGGACAAAGCTCACTTATATTGTTTTTTGTTTTTTTAAAGGTATTTGGACAGCGTGAGTAACAAAGATAGCACACTACCCCCAATTCCTCATCTCCACTCCTTACTCGCTGATGATGTGGAGCCTTACCCAGAGGTAGACATATTTACTGTGATTGCTGCCTCTTATCAGGTAGGTTCCAGTGTACACTAAACTGTAGAGTTTTAGATAGAATGTATCTCTATATCAATCTGTTGTGAATTTGATTGATACTTTTAAAGACAAATTAATAGCTGTACAGTTAGTGATTTTACAGCAATGGCTTATTTAGAATCATTTGTTTTAAAACTTATTTTTTAAGTCCATGAACAAAAACTTCAGTGCAAAAGAAAATTGACTACTTAATCATCAGATGTTATTTGTTAGATTTATCTTTAAATATTTATGATGTTTGCAATACACATAAAAAATTGACATATCAACCTGTTTGGTATTATTGTCTTTTGTTTTATTTTTCCAATGCAGAAATTTGGAACAATACGAGCAGACCTTATAGAGCAAATGAGATTCAAACAAAGACTTAAAGTCATACAGACCCTTGAGGACACCACAAAACGAAATGTGGTAGGTGCTTTACAAAGGCTTATAGTTTAACAGTATTTTTTCTGCTTTGATTGTGTTCCTAGTGTGTGTGTGTGTGTGTGTAATTTACTTTATCTTACTACAATAGAAATAGACCAAACCTGTATCTGCTTACTCCATGCTCAGCCACATGTACCATCATCTGTGCAGTGTAGACCCATAGATAAGATTTGTAGAGACAACAGACAGAAAACCAATGTCTGCACCAGGGCTGTGTAGCTGAACTGATGTATTTATTGTTGATGGACAATACCACTCATAGACAAGTAAGGGTGTAATTGCATACTAACCAGGCTTGGCATGTGCAGAGCAGGGACTGTTGTCTTAAGTGGTTCCCAGCCAGGCCCTTTCTGTAAGCTTGTAAGACCAAAAAGGAAAAAGCATGAAGCCACCAGAGTTTCCCAGGTAACTTGCATCAACTAATGGATTACCCCAGCTTCTTATCATGAACTTTATTAGCAGCGTTCCTGTTTTCCTGTATGCAATTCATTGGTAAAGCAGGACCACACTGTTCTGTGATAGAAGCTATTCTACTTGCTTGAGGGTGTCTGGATGGAAACAATACAGCGTGGCTGACATCAGTAGTGTAGACACATGAAGGGATAGCTTTGCCAATAAGGTGCATTATAGAACTGAAGGAGGGATGTTCTAGAGGGACTAGGCCAATCTGACCACTGCCATAGACAGGGGTCACTAAACGTTAAGTATGCATTTTTTAGAACTGCAGCAGACAAGGAACAACATAAGTTGTACCTGCTTTGCCCACACTACCCTACACAAGAAAAGAATAAACAAGGAAAACTTAAACTATATATATATTTTTTTAAAATCTGTTATGTTAATGGTGTGAAATGTGCAGCAGCATTGAAAAGTTTTTGAAATGGACAAACCATCTTCTAAGAGAGAGAATATACTTGTAGTATCAACCTTGCATGCATTTAACCCGCTTACATTATAGCTTTCTAGTCCATATACAAACTGAAATTTATTTGACAAATGTGCCAATATAAGAATATACTGTTTGTCCTCTACATTCTAACTTCTCCTGTTGTAATGGCTGGTATATTTTATAGCTGTTAGGGTATTGGAATTTTAATATGAGGCTATTATATCTCAGGGGATGCAGAATATAATTGCAGCTCTCATTCAAATATGGGCACTGGTTCCCCTGAGATGGATTGCCCCTTGTTTTATCAAGTTTAGCGCAAACCAACTGCAGTCACATATAGTGGTTCATCTTATAGGCCCACCCAAGATTTATGTCCTTCCTGACTATTGTTTATCCTGGGCCCATCTCTCCTCTAGGGAGGAGTTTGAAAAATGTTATATATCAATGTCGAATTCATAAAATGAATTTGATAACATCCTTGTTCTCAACTTAATTTTATGAATTAGCCATTGATATATAACCTTTTTCAGTCTTGGAATGGTCAAAACAAACAGGAGGGTTAGACTGTAGCCCCCTTTATCGAAGGTTTCTTGGTAATGTAATAGCCACTGACCCCCCAACAATTGGCCCTGCTAGCATTATGCCTGAAGGGGGGAAACACTTTAAAGGGGATGTCCACTAATGGACAATCTTAATACACCCAGTCCCTCTCTGTGTAGCAAATCGGGAGTCTCCTCTGAAAATTTTGAAAAATAAAGATGACATCCACTCTAAAAGTGAAAACTGTGTGGTTATATTTGCTCCCCCTTCCCCAGAAATTTCTGTGTTTTACTTGTAGTGCAGAATGGGTCCAATTCATCTTGGAACACAATGTGAACGCAATTTACGTTTTTTTAAGCCTGACAGAAATAGCTCATATGCCCATATGCAAGTACAGGCGGATCTCAAGAGACGTTTATATTTTAATACAGGTATAGGTAAGCGATGGCTACAGTACTTTCCATATGCGGACAGACAGAATACACTGCAGGATACGCACAATGCATATGTGTAATATAAAGTCCCGTCAGAATGCTTGGACATACATTAACAAATGAATACTACAATTATTAATAAAAAATGTGGGTTTTTTTTTAACATGAAATATATATCGGGATGTTCTTAATCCCTAATATACATAAAATGCATCTGTCATCACTATCAATCGGTACTCGAGATGCCGAAAGCTAGATTCGAACAAATGTGCGTGTGCTCAGTCTCTGCACGCCCTTACTGTACGTTGCCTATGCAAGGCCCCGTTCTGACCATTAAATGTAGGCTGTTGGAATTGCTATTTGCATTATGGCAGAAATTAGATGCACTTGCATTTCTGAGCATGTGCAGAGCGATTTCATGAAGATACTGTCCGCAACAGGACCTGCGTCTGAAGATGAAACGGGCCCAATATGTCAACTGACATAGCTGGAGACAGTAGAGCAGGGTGTCTACGTGAAATCTTAGTGGACCCGTCAAATAATTGGTTCATCTGGGAAAACGAGCATTAGTGCAATATTATATGAATGATTAAATGCTGGCATATGATCTGTATTAGATATGTTTACATGTCTATTGGTAATAAAACCTTTTTTTCCCTATTAGGTTCGCACTATTGTGACTGACACTGCGTTCACTGTTGACGAGTTAGAAGAGCTGTATGCACTCTTTAAGGTACACATAAAATATTCGCTTAACGAGAGTAATTTGACGATTCAGTTACTTTGTTCTCCTGTGGTCAGTCCAATTATTGATGGTAGAAAGAGGCCACCTGCAAACACCAGTGTAAATTATTCACACGTCGCCCCTTAATCTCAAGATTTTGTTTAACAGGACAACGCATGTTATGTTCTTTAAATTTCATCCATATGTAAAAATAAGTGCACCAAGCCCACATTTCGAGAGGAACACTCAGCTCCTTCCAACAGATGAGGCTAAATTGTGCACCCCCCACAGATGTCATCATCTTGATAAGCAGATCTGTGCGCTTCTCCAAAAACTGGCGTACGAATAAGCACATGACCTCACAAAACGGTGCTGCATAGGTACATTTTTTACATTTGTAATTGATCCTGTAAATATCCTTTTATTTCAGGCTGAGCACCTGACCAGCTGCTACTGGGGTGGTAACAGCAGCTTCATTGAACGTCATGACCTTGCCCTTCCTTATCTTGAACAATACCGCATAGATTTCCAACAGTTTAAAAGCTTGTTTGTCCTGCTCTTCCCATGGGCATGTGGTGTGCACACAGATATCATGGCGGTCCGTCTCTTCAGGCTTCTAGATGAAAATGGGGACTGTTTGATCAACTTTCGAGAGTTTGTCTCTGGGCTAAGTGAGTATAATTTTGGAGAGAATGTCTTTTGGACTGTTGTGAACAGTATTGCATCACATGTTCATGACTTTTATTTAGTTATGACTTTGCATCACTTTTACTATAATGTAACTCCTGAAACAATTTTTGCTTGCACCAGTACTGCCAATTTGGGGATCTCTTATCTTAACTCTAAGTCATAAGATTCAGTGTACAGTATAGATGAGCCTGTTGCAGAGATACGTCCGTTATTTTGAGGAGGGACTCAGGGCCAATTTTTCTTTTAATGTTTTGGTTTTGTTTTTTCATTACATTTCCAATTGAAGTATGTCTAGCAAAAAAATAATCCCTTTGGGCTGCTTCAGGAAAGATTTTGAAGTTTTAGTAAAGAGGGGTTTTGGGATGTGATTTATTTAAACTACATTTATTTTAACAATGTGTATGCATATTTATTGTTTTACAGGTATTGTTGAACTTAGGGTTGTGCAATAGTAACTGGCAGCTATGGGCATTCTGGTGCTTGTAGTTCCACACAACCACTGGCTACTTGCTGAGGCCAGTAGGGTGGCATATTACGATTACCCAGGGTTGCCAGGAAGAGCTCTAGCGCTATTAAGCATGGTTTTATGGGAGGATGGCGGGTCAGCCTAGGCCACTAGCCCCATGCTGAACAGATTGGTGATGATCCTTGATATTTTTTAAAAGAAAAATTGTGGAAGGGGGGAGAATGTGTTGCGTTTGTGTTTTTGTTTTCTTAAAAGAAAAACAAAAAACAAAACCACACTCAATTTTCCCAGTCAATCAATAGGGTTTCCAGGGCTTTGACATCTGCTGGTAGGAAACAGAACTGCATAAAGAAAACGCATATAACAGACTGTGTAACACTGAACTAAATAACATACCTGAAGGTTTTAAGTCTCTACTTTGGGCCGAGTCATTAAGGAACGTTTTTTGTGCGTATCGTACGCAATTCCCTTCTGCGCATGTCCAGTATGAGGACAACCGGCAATCAACAAAAGCAAGTCTGCTGCGTATGCCAAAGGAAATGACAGTTGCGATGGTCTATGATTTTGGGGATTGAATGGGGGGGAAGGGGTGTGTGCCTGTACTTAATGCACAATGTGGGCGTGCCAAACTCAAGTGAATGCAGCCGCGTGGGAATGTAGCTCTGCGTCTGACAGTTTCTTGATTTTTCTGCCGTATCTCTTGCACCAGCTAAGGGGCTAGTCTATGTCCTGGGTCAGTATCGTATACATGCTATAACATGTGTCTGCCGTATCTCTTGCACCAGCTAAGGGGCTAGTCTAAGTCCTGAGTCAGTATTATATACATGCTATAACATGTGTCTGCTGTATATAAATTACATTTTTTACAGTTGCTCCTGATTGCAGACATTAAAGAAAGCCTAACTCTAATGTTTGTCTATGGGATAAACTTATAAAAAACATTTTTATATAATTTCCATTTCTAATCATAAATAACTAGATTGACAGGTAACATTATTTTATGTTTTTTGAGATTTCATATTCCACATACACATTGTACGCATCCCGCAGTGTCTGGTCTTGTAGAGCAGAGTGAACCTACACCACTAGTCAACACCACACATATCTTGAGATCCGCTCCTTGCTGACTCCGGGAGTATTTACGAGCCGTTTTACGTGCCGCTGATAACTGCACGATGTGCTCAGTGTGAGTGCCTAATGACTCAGGCCCTCTGTACCTATCTGGAGTAAGCTTGCGCAGATCTGAAATTGAAAAAAAAAATGTGAGTGTGAACATATCTAAAGTACACAATTGACAAGTCAAAATGTCAACATTTAAAAATACCACAAAATGATATAGTGAAAGCAGCATTGGTTGCACTGTCTGTACTGCAGCACTGGGGCCTTGGGTTTGAATTTGACTAGGATGCCATCTGTCTGGAGTTTTTTGTTTTTTTTCCTTCCCATGTTCGTGGAGGTTAATCGGCTATTAACTAAATTGGTCTGTGTATGTATGCATTTGTGTTGTGTGGTAGAGAAGTTGGACTGTAAACTCCACTGGGGCACGGACTAGTGTGAATAAATAAGCAGTTGTGTGTATTTATTTTATATACATAAATTAAAATGTAATACACAAATAAAAATGCAAACTGGGAATCAGCTGTTTCATTTTATAAGGTATGAGTGACCTCTAGTGGCCAAAGTTGAATTTTGACACTACACTCAGTGGCCACTTTATTATACCTTTCTAGTACTTCTGTTTGCACCCAGAACAGCCTGAATTTGTTGTGGAATAGATTCAAGAAGGTGCTTAGATATACTGGTCCATTTTGACATGTTGGCATCATGCAGTTGCTGTAGATTTGTTGGCTGCACATTCATGCTGCAAACTTCTCGTTCAACCACATTCCAAAGGTGCTCTATTGCATTGGGATCTGGTGACTGTGGAGGCCATTGGAGTACACTGACTTCCTTATCATGTTCAGGGAACTAGCTTGAGATGACATGTGCTTTGTGACATGGCATGTTATCTGCCTGGAAGTAACCGTTACAAAATGGGTAGACTGTGGCCATAAAGGCTTACTCATGGTAAGCAACAATATTCACATAGCCTGGCATTTAAACTATGCTAACTGGTATTAAGGGGCCTAATGTGTGCCCAGAAAACACTTCCCACCCCAGGATTAACCCTTTCTGCAGCATAAGCCTACAGACTCCCAGAAAGACTATTTGTCTCTCTTTTAACAATCCGTGTCAAACTGTCCTTTTTGCCACATACCCCTCCCCTCATTCCCCTCATTCACCAAGCTAGGTGATGCAGATACTGTTGGGAAGGCATATTTTCGGCAGGGAGCATCCGCATTGTTATACAAAGCTCCCGGTTTGTGCGCCACGGTAAAGTGGAATGGCTGCAATGCCAAGAACCATGGGGTCACTCTGACCTTTTTTTGTTTTACATCTGCGGTCCGTCCCCTGGGAGGAAATGCTCTTGTTCTACAGTCGTATACTTCTTCTCCTTAAATAGAAGCTTGCGACTAAGATTCAGGATTGGTTTCTACACCCCATTCATCTTTTGTGAAAGTACTGCACCCAGAGCTTCTCCAGAAGCATCAGGCTACAGACAAATTCTTATTGTGCCTCCGCCCTTCTAATCCTCCGTTTTAAAGTACGATTAAAGTTCTCCATCAGCCCTGTTAACAGGTGATAGAGCGAGGTGCAGTGGGTTTTTACGGCAAGTAATTGACTTAATTCTTTCATTAATTTGGATATGAAAGGAGTGCCCTGGTCAGTTTGTATTTCTTTCATAATTCCCAGCCTCGTATCATAAAGTAGCAGCTCCTTGGCCATAGCACTTGTCTTGATATTACACAACAGAATGGCTTATGCATAGCATTATCAAGAATCATTAAAACATACTGAGACGATTGTTCCATCCGACCCACCAAGTCCATACCTACCGTTCACAGGGGACTTGCACCACCGGAGTAGGAATCGAGGGGGCCCGGGAATCGGGTCTTGGAGAAGTTTTCTGAAATACTGGACCGGACAGCCAGCACCTTTTACTGCCCTATGTATGTCCTGCCAGTAAAACCATTGCCACACTTTCCCAGTTCTTATCTTCTCCCAAATGACCCCCTCAAAGCTGTGTGTGCATGTGCAGCTTTGAAACCCAAAGAAATGTGTACCTGCGCTTTCAACAGTTGATCAACATTTTTCTCTTGAACCCCCACTCTCTACAATAAATCCCAAAAAAACATGGTACACCTTCTGCCAGCCTTGCAGTTTTCACTACTCCATTAACTTCAACAGATTTAAATGTATTTTCTCAGGTAGCATCATTAAGCTGATTCCTGGCAAATTCTTGTAACGAAATGAGCCTTGGAATGGGAGACCAGTTCACATTTAGTGGTACCAAAGTTTCCACTACAGTGTCACCAGCTAATTGATTGTATTGGCTGTTCCTTTCGTCTCCTGGAGCAAGACTTGGGATAAGTAGCAGTCGTGGACCTGTATTCAAAATCCATAAACGATCGTTCTGCAGTCTCTTTTCCCAAGTCCAGTGAGAATTGAACAGGGTACTTTTTAGGTTGGACTTAGCCAGTGTATAAGCTGCTGATGCATCCAGCCAGATCCAATCAGCAGGGGGAAAGTCTAGCCCCAGGATAAGGGGTACGGTAGCTTTAGGAGTATGGCAGCCACTACCTTAACAGTTAAGGCTTTTAGAGGAAGCGGAAGGCAAGTCCTTTCATTCCTTGTTGGTTTCTCCATGAATGCATAGCCTTGCCTCACCTTAAGCAATCTCGTCGTCACCTTTAGGAACTACAGAACTGGAGATCAATGTCCACTCGCTACCCGAATCCACCAGGGCCAAAACAGCATGTTGGTTTATCAAAGCGGTCAACCAAAATAGCAACAGATTTCCCATGGAGGGAGACATGATACTGTAACTAGGGAATTCGGTACCCAGCCGGGCAAGTAAACAATCCAGTGGTTCCTAACGGCTTGAACATTTAGCACGGAAACGCCCATGTTCATCACATTCACAGTATTTAGGTGGAGAGACTTTTCTTCTGGCTCCGTCGGCAGTAGTGTCAATTGTCAGTGCAACAGCTTTGGATTCCCCTCTGGAGCCTTAGACATGTGTTGCAGTGCCGAATAACTGTCTGTCGCTGTACCAAGCTCCTCATAAGACTGCAGATACACTTGTAGCCCCCACCTCTAAGCTCCGGCAAGCCCACAGACATTATATTTGCTAGAATCTCCACCATATGGTCGATGAGTTGGCATCTGTTTGCAACCAGTTCTTTAACGCCTTAGAGTTCTGTTAGCTGCATTTGGACTGCTTTACCCTTGAGAAAACTCCAATCATGGAAGCGCTGAGCTCTCGCTCATCCCATCACTCCTATCCGGGGCCAAAATCTCAGCCTTTACTTGCTGGTACTCATAAGCTTGTTGGTCAGACAAATCAACATAAGCCTGCAAAGCTTTGCTGCTCAAATACAGCGACAGTTTTTCTGCACAGACTTTCCAGGCCAGTCAAGCTGTTCTCGCAAAGGCTAAGACAGATGCTTCCACATTATCAGAGGACATATTTTGCAACACAAACGCCCCAGAAATATCATGAACCTGCCACGTTCAGCAATACTCCCTGCTGCTCCTGGTGTGTAGTGGCCACATTCACCAAAGCCCTCAGAAGATCCTCCATAACAGTGTCTTGCCATGTAGGAAAGCAAACTTTTGCTTCCCAAAGTATAAATTAACAGTTTTACTTGTGATAAAGGTTTGTCGTCTGTAAATCACACATGCAACCATCAAACAATTTTATACATTTGTGATTTAAGGTTTTGTTTTAACTATACATTTTCCACTTTTGCTACAAATATATTTGTAGTAACCAGATTTTACATCGCTCGCCCCCCTGGGTTTGTTGGCTGGGTGGATGGCAGGATCTGGCTGTCCTTTGGAAATCCCACAATGACACTATTGTGATAAGCACGGCAGACAGATGATGATCACACAGTTTTGCTGAACTTTATTCAATAATGGTAAAAATCATCAAGAGGTGGTGGTCCAGCAAAACAAAAGAAAGTATTTACAATTTCGTGCAACCATGCTTCTGGCTAAACATCCAGTCTCCTCACTAGTCACCGGACAACTAGTTCGGCATCAGTCGCCCAGCCCACAACACAAAACCAACTATTTATGCTTCCACCCCAGTACTAACACTACAGCAGAAATTAGTCCCATCCGTGTCTTCCACCTGTGTAATTGTGTTCTGTGTGCAGAGGAGTGTAAAGGATTATCCCTGTCTGCAGCGTGAGGCTGCAGACTCCCACAAAGACTATTGGTTTCTTTTTTAACAATCCCTGGCAAACTGCTCTTTAGTCACAATAGGTAAACATCTAATTTTCAGATGTTCTAAACAAATGTACTGTTTAACCTTGATGTCATTGTAATGATTGTTGGATGTCCTCAGGTGCAGCCTGCCATGGTGACCTCACAGAAAAACTGAAGCTTTTGTACAGGATGCATATATTACCTGGTGAGCTCTTCAGAGATACTAACAATTAGATAAAAAATAATTTTGAACTTCTGTTGTTCAAAGTAAGAACTTTTTGTTTCTGTTAATTTTCTATTTATAAAGCAACTTAACCTGACTTCAGTCAGCTGTTAAAATAAACGTACAAGTGATATTGCACATACTACATTATTAGACACAACTCATCATGAATGAGCAAATTGCAGCGACTCATAACATTTACTAATAATGCATTATTAACCATTTCAGAGCTGTCACCTGACCAAGAAGAGCCAGATTCTGCTTTTGAAGCCACACAGTACTTCTTTGAAGACATTGCTCCGGAGTGTAGCCATGGTAGGCCAAAGATCTGTGGAAATGTTGTGTACTGTGTAATGCAATCCTGACATTAGTTATGATTAGCAGGAATCAAAACCTTTAATCACTTTGCCACAACATACTATTTGTCTGCTCGTGAGGGATCTGTAAGGCTTGTTTTGTGGTCCTGTTTTAGCAGAGTGGCCATGTATTGTATAAGCCAATTAAATGGGACGTATTAACACACAAGTGTCATCCTATGTATAAAAATAAACCTGGCCAGCACTGTGCATATTTCTGCATAGTTTTAAGATTAAAAATACATTATTATTTAAACATTTTTTTTTTTTTTTTTTTTTTACAATATTAAAATAAATGTTTTGTAAAACATGATTGTTATTTCACTCTCCAAACCTTTTCTCCATGTATTGGTGTTGTGAGAGATGCCTTACTGATGAAAGGTCATTCGTAAACATAAGTAGAAGCCACAACTAATTAAGTAGCATTCAACTTTAAAAAAAAAAAAAAAAAAATTGGTAGTAAAAATATCAGACCATGTTCTTAGTGAAATTATGTTATTAAAATATTGGCAAAAAAATACCATAGAAACTGCATGTGCTTTTAAAGTATTTCAGTTTTGTCAGAATTCATTGAGTAAAATCATTGTACTAAATATTACCTAGGGTCTGGTGTGCCTCTCCCTACCTGATGCACTCTCCTTATCTCCCAATGTCTATCAGTCCAGTTATGCTTTTCTCACTTCTGCTGATTGGGACATTCCTATAAGCATTGCCCCTTATCAATAGGACGCTGGAGGGGGAGGGGCTTTGACAACACACCTACCTGTTTTAAACAGTTAAGCAGCAGAAGCGAGGAGAGAACTGATGCTACAAACCAACAGTAATATCATAAAATTCTAAGCATTGTTCATTTTAAATTCACAGCTAGAAATGTAAACTCATTAAGATTTAAAGTAATACATAAAACACTTAAATATTATCTGAGTAGAAGTATGATTACATTGTCATGACAATCTATTGTGAACGAAGAGGTTATCCATTTAGAACAAAAAGGACAGGGTGACAAAATGTAGTCCAAACATCTTGCAGTCATCAAACTAACATAATAGAAATTATAGAACATGATTGACACATGAGGATGGTTGTATACAGCCATCATATTAAGGCAGCCAAATTATTTGAAATTATATTGAAACCTGAAAAACTACCTAAAGCAGCACTAGGACCTAATAAAAGATGGCAATGAGTGGGGGGATGGAAGAACCAATCAAATGCCGCAATCAAAAAATTGCCACTTATCATTGGCCATCTCACTCACACCCCCCTTCCCCCTCTCCTCTGCTATTATAAGTTGGTTTACCAAATAAATTTTCCGATTCTTAGTAGTGCTTCTAGTAGTGTATGTTCCAATGCAGTCCCAATTGGAGCTAGAAAATTAACAGATCTAGATCTCTAAATCGTTAAGGAGAAAACTACAGGTGGTAAGAGTAGAATCAATAGGGTGTGACTGTATTAATAAAGCAGATGCTGGGCTTTAATTTATTATTTTATATCTGCCCTCCTAAAATTATTGTGCCATCTCAGATGAGTATTTATTTCATCAAGCAGAGATGTTTATCTTCATAGCCCTGAGATATGACACCGCCCTGCTGCACTCTCTGTATTGGATATGATTTGTATATAGAGAGCAGCTTTGTTATATCCCAGGGCAACAATTTCAGCCATGTCTTGATAGCATCAGTAAGAAAGGCTGTTGTGCTACCGCAGTGTTGAAAAATGGAATTGACAAAATATTTTGTAAGGGATTATTGGAATTCTTAGGGGCCCGATTCAATTCAGCCATGTAATTCTAGGAATAACACGGTGCTAATACTATTATCTTCAATACAGTCATTTTAACCTGTATTTCTGCTCGCAGCAGCGAGCAAAAAACTGTGTTAAAATTGCTGACCTATTACCATAGTAATGATAGTGCACTAGGAATAACGTGGCTGAATTGAATCAGCCCCTTAGTAAATTAGATGGAGGTCAAAGTCCAAGATGACTCCATGGGCTAAATTTATCCAGCTGTGGATTTGAAAAAGTGGAGATGTTGTCTATAGCAACCAATCAGTTTCTAGTTGTCATTTATTTAGTACATTCTACATAACTAGAATCTGGTTGCTATAGGCAACATCCCCACTTTTTCAAATCTGCAGTTTGATAAATTTACCTCCATGACACTGACATTAGGAATTAGGCAAGTCATCTCTCAAAAATTGAGGGAGTTTCAGGTTCTACAATTAGGTCTACACCATATGAGAAGTCGGCTTTAATTAGGTCATTTTTATTATATAGATCAGAATAGAGTAATAAACATTAAAAATAATTGCATAACATACTATAAACTTCAAACCTAGATAGTTTAGTCTTATTTCAGGCAGTATTTCCTCATTCACACACTTGAAGCCTATGTATCTTTCATTCATATTCTGGTTTGATGTTATGTCCATTTTATAGCTTATTTAGCCACCAATTCTGTTGGTGAAATACATTTTTGGTTATACCTTAGCAAAACATCTAAGAGATGGTTTTTTCATTTCATATGTTATCATTAAGTTGCTGCGCTTGAGTCCACAAACAAGAAAACGTCAGAAGAAGGCTATGTTGCAGTCAGTCTTAAACCGGCTAAAGGTAACACCCAGCCGTCACCATGTCCGTGTTGTACTTGTTGTAGAGAACGTAGCGCTATCATTGTAACAGTAATATCACATTCTTTTCTGTGTCGATTGTTCTTTAGTTAAGAGGAGAAGTCAAGAACATCGATATTATATTCGAATGTGGGCACAGGAGAGCAGAGAAAGGCAAAAGGCTGCACAAGAATTGCCCAAATTAAACCAGGTAATGTAATGCTTTAAATCTCAAATCTGTCAATAGTGCCAGACATGAAGGGGGTGATCACTGTCCGATGTGCCAGGAGTTGGCTATTGTTGAGCAATTGTACATATATAAAGTTTTAAGCTCAAACCAGTATTCAGGCAAAATGTGTTTCTAGCCTCCCGCTAGATAAGTCCCTCCAGCCTTATTTCCCAAGATGTGCAGAGCTTCTCTTATAAACTGATCTGTGGAAATAGATTAATCACATACAGACTGTCTCTATCTTCAACTGCCCCAGACCTTTTAACATCTGAGAAAAAGGCAGTAAAAAAACCTCCTGCCAAAATAAATGGTGCCAAATACTACAAAGGGGAAGGAATCTATCGCAGTACTCATTTCTGTATGGATGCTGCATCTAGCACTCTAAATTTGAGTTCCTTGTTTGTTAACAAAGTGCATCCAGTTAAGACAACTTTGTCTAAAATAGTCAGATTACGTTTATGTGGTTCAGTGTTGAGTGCCTTGCAAATCTATGTCTTTTGGAACAGAAGAGTAACAAACTGTAACCTGGCAAAGAATCTGAACTGTACAATAAGTGCAATACAGAAGGTGTGAAGCATCTATTCTAGGCATTTCCCTTTTAATTATGCATATATGCAGTTGACCCCTAGCAATGATCTACCCCTAGCAATGTGATAATCTTAACCATACTCCGTTTTAGAAGAAATTTAGTTGGTGACCTAATTTGACTTAAGAAGTAAGCCTTGCAGGCTGCCAGGGATACAGATAGGATGATGGTTAAATTATATTTGAATAGCTTGTATAGAAATCTTTTTAAAAAGCTATTCTGTAAAATATAATGGAAGTATTATTTTAAGACTACATAACTGCAGGTATCAATTCAATGTTTTTTTTTTACATCTTTGAGAACGCCTGCAATTCAATGTTTTTAAAAACCTTCTTAATGGGGGTATATTTACTAAACTAAGGGTTTGAAAAAGTGGAGATGTTGTCTATAGCAACCAATCAGATTCTAGATGTCATTTTGTAGAATATACAAAATAAATAACTAGAATCTGATTGCTGTAGGCAACATTTCCACTTTTTCAAACCTGCGGTTTAGTAAACATGCCTCCAGGACTAATGAAGAAAGCGACACATATATTTACATGTCTGGTTACTGCCATTGGGGTGAAGTTTTAATCAGAGGTAAAGATCAAAAGGAGACCCATTTGTAATTGCAAATACTAATAAAGCTAACCTTGCTTTGTATGTTCTGGCTTTCTAGATGTAAACTGAGTTAAGTATTGGAGTACTTCATATTACATATCAATACTGTGTGCATTTAAAATAAGTATTAATGGTATGTTGTCTTCCTTGTTGTAGGAACAATTTATTGAATTGTGTAAGACTATGTACAATATGTTCAGTGAGGACTATTGGGAGCAAGAACTGTACCACGCCACAGCAGCAGTCACCAGTTTGCTGCTTGAGATTGGTGAGGTGGGCAAGCTTTACTCCACCCAGGATACAGAGACAACTCCCAGTAACAGCTGCAAGGAGACTGCTGTGAGAACTCATGAGAAGAAACCTGTTCAAAGTTACCAGTATGTGCAGGTAGGAGCTTTCTCCAACAGTCCTGTTCCCAGTGACACTGCAGAAGATCTTCACTCCGATCAGATGGAGGAGGTGAAACTAGAAGACTCTTCTCCTAGAGACAATGGGGCCTGTACATCAATGCTCATATCAGACGATGAGACAAAAGACGATAGCTCCATGTCCTCTTACTCTGTGCTGAGTGCCGGATCACATGAAGATGACAAATTACAGTGCGAAGACATTGGCGATGACACCGTCCTTGTGCGCAGTCATCATCCAGCTTCAATGCCTGCCAGTAGTAGCCTAGACGGAGACTGGTCCATTACGTTTGAACAGTTCCTCGCATCTCTCTTGACAGAGCCAGCCCTTGTGAGATACTTTGACAAGCCAGTTTCCATAATGTCAAGAATCACTGATGCAAAAAACATCCGAATGATGGGGAAAACTTTACCTTATACAAGTGACTATGAAATTTCTACTACTATCTCTGGATAGTAGAAAACCTCCATTGTTGCTTCAACAGCAGCTTACTGGAAAAAATCAGGCCAATGATTGGGCATAAACTCTTTTTAATCTTTTGAATGAAAAAAAAAATGCACAATTTTACCAATCACCATCTAAATGACTTCTAAGGATATCATGGATTTTAAACCAAAATTTATAAAGACAATGCCATGATCTAGGTATAAGTCCAAACTATTTTAAGTAAAACATGAGGGATTTTTTAATATCATAAATATACTAACCTAAAATAATTATAAAATGTAAATGTTATTATGTAACCTGTGTAGTAAAAGACTGTATTGTGGGTATGACATGTTGTAAAATCAGAACTTGTCCTCAGTATGATCCACACTGAAATATTGTATTTCCTGTTTACTTTTAAATACTGTAAATTAGTATTCATGTGAACTAGACATCTATATTGCTATATATTTGGTCAGCAGGAATGCATCGCCACTTTAGTATATAAGATGCCAATCCTCCTCTGAGCTAGTGTTTGATGTATTTGAGAACCTGCACTTTGAATACTCCAGGAGCAGAATTAATTTGACTTCATCAATACCATTTAAGTCATCTGAAAATGGCAGCTTTCTGCATCCTCCGTTGCTAAACTACAGCTGCTCCAGGCAGATGTGATCATCTCTGCCCGCATTGGATGATGAGGTTGGTGCTGGTTCATGTGATGGTGAGAAATTGTGATGATATTGGCCCATAGTAACTGTAGGACATAATGAGGCAAATCAATGTGGAGTGCAGAACGTTGACCATAAATGACCTATCTGTTTACATAATAGCATGTTATGTGTGTAATTTTATAAAGTGTATTATTTTTAAGATACTTTTTTAATCTGAGTTGCTGGTATCATATATAAATTTAACCCTGTAAATGTTACAGAAAAGTAGTGGTGAACTGATGCTGCTGTTTACAAGATGTAAATAAAGGGGTTCATTTCACGACATGGAATATTCTCAGACTCGCCCATGGTCTTAATGCAGGTCTGACATGTTCCATTGGCTGAAGTAATGAGCCTCTGTCTATACATTAAATGTAGATAAGTTACTAATTTATGTATGTATTTATATAATGTTACACAGTATACATGTTTACTTATTGAAGAAATACATCTAGGACTTGCAAAATACTGAAATGGAATCAATAAAATGCAAGGATCCCTCCGCTGACGTTTACAGTCTGTCTGTGATGATCTACAGAATTCTGCTAACCACAAATTGCAATCCAAGCAGATTAGATCACTGCAATTGGTCCACACACACATGAAGGACCATGTTGCACAGATCTGATCAGGTGGCAATGGTGCCATACAACTGGATTGTAATGGAATTTTTCTGCACATGCTTCCCTAACAATTTTAAGGTTCAACCCATAACTTCACACAAGTGCTGTTGGGGGAGGATGAGGGGGGAAAGTCTTTCGCTGATCTGATTTTTACCATGAAATGGACAACATTGTACATAACAGAAAATGGCAATTGTACATGTTGTATTAAAGGTCCTTCAAAAATGTTTGACATCACCGTTAAATACTATGCAATATATATTAACCCAGACCCCATCACTACATAAGTCTCCATCCCATCCCCACCGTATATACATGACATTACCACAGTATTCCATACAGAAACAACATTATAATGAGCAAAGTGAGTAAAAGTTCAATACAGCCACCATAGGAACATGTACACAATAACAGGGTATTAATCAGCCACAGGTAATAAGACAAACAGGCAGTGAGTTTTGGGCCAGCGCATTGGTGGTTTCTAATTTTTGGTAAATCTAATGGTTCAAGTCACAATGTTTATCCTTTTTGTAAGGTACTATTACATTAATACATATGTATATCACATCCTGTGTATGCAATGAGAAAAGTACCATTTCAGTAACCATTCTACACCCAACCCTGATCAGACCAAGGACATAACTAGCCAGACCCAGACCACACAATAACTGGAGGGATCAGCAGCACAAATGTTTGTGATAACAAGGACAAGCTCTTATTGTTTTTCTGTTTAACCCTTCACATTGTCTGATAGCAGGGACAGAAAAAGCCAGGCACATAAGCTTCACATGGCAGCTTTCCATTACCATCAGATTCACCTGCACGTCTGTGCATCCACTTTCCCGTTGCGTTGGAGGGAGAGTAGATATTATTGTTCCCCTTCCATTAATGTGGGAATCGTAGGAACACACAAAAGGTAAAAAAATATAAATGTACATCAAATAAAAAAATTAGATACTACACCTCCTTGTAGCAAATTAAATAGAAGTCACCTATTTAAAGCTGATAATTGCAACCAGTCCTCCTAATTATGTATAAAACTGCATGGACAAACAGCAAATATCAGGTAACAGTGGGTGTCTGAATACTCATATTACCTACACCAAGCAATCTAACCCATCCTTTTGCCCATCCAGCGTGCTCAAAGCCACCCTACTGTAAGAATGGACAACTCGTCACAAATATACCTGCCTGTCAGTTATTCTGTTTACAGCAATGACACCATTTTATGTGAGGACACCTATCCTCTCTGAGACTTACAACCTACAAAAAACAAACCAAGTCGACAAACAGGGGTTTTGGGGGCAGCAGGACAGTTTTGTACTGCAATGGTCTAGTTTTCCCCTGGCTTTCTTTGTATGAATATTTGGCAAAGCAAGTAACTGTCCAATACAGTCACCACATGAACATGTACACAATAACAGGGTATTAATCGGCTACAGGTAATAAGACAAACAGGCAGTGGGTTTTGGGCCAGCATGTTGGTGGTTTCTAATTTTTGGTAAAAAATACAAACACAAAGTGTTGTTGTGTTTGGGAAGCTGTGACTCACATGTGGTTTAGGAACAATACATGTATGGTAAGTTATTATTTTATTATTATTTATAAGGCGTCACAGATTCCGTATGCGCAAGTACCAAATGGATGAGGTGTTATGTCGGCAGCACAGACGAGTGTGAGTAATGCTATGGGGACTCGCACAGAGTGCAGCCAAAGACATGACGGGACGGACGAGGGGCAGGAGACATACGTGAGACAATAAGTAGAGAGGACCCTGCCCGTGAGGCCTTACATTCTAAAGGGAAGGATGATGAGAGACAGTAGGACCAACTGGGAGAAAAAATTTAGATATCGGACGAAGAAGAGGAGGTGATGGATATAATGGTTAGGAGATGGCATGATAGGCAAGCTTGAAAAGGTTAGTTTTGAGTGAGTGTTTGAAGGACTGAAGGTTGGGGGAGTCTCAACTCAGATGGGGTAGGGAGTTCCAAAGATTAGGGGTAGCACAGCAGAAGTCTTGGTGGCGAGCATGGGAGGAGGGAATGAGGGGGAAATTGAGGTGGAGGTCAGAGGTGGAGCAGAGTGGCCGGGTAGGTATGTACCTTGAGACAAGGTCAGATGTAAGTGGGAGAAGTGTTAGTGAGGGCTTTGTAAGTGAGGGTAAGGAGTTTGAACTGAATTCTGAAACAGATAGGGAACCAATGAAGGGATTTACGCAGAGAAGAGATGTGGTGGGAGAGGAAGATGAGCCTAGCCGCAGCATTCTGTATGGATTGAAGGTCAGAAGTGCGAGAGCGAGGAGGACCAGTAAGAAGGAGGTTGCAAAAGTCGAGACGAGAAATTATAAGTGAATGGACCAGGATTTTGGTTGCTTCCTGAGAGAGGAAGGGACAAATTTTTGGAATGTTACAGAGGCGGAAGTGGCAGGATTTGGTGAGTGACTGGATATGAGGGGTAAAGCGGAGGGCTGAATCAAGGGTGACTCTAAGGCAGCGGGCTTGGATGACAGGAGAAAGAGTGATGCTGTGAACCAAGAGGGAGATATTGGGAGGGATAGCAACATTGGCAGGAGGAAAGATGATGAGCTTGGATTTGGAGATGTTGAGTTTCAGGAAGCGCTGTGACATCCAGGTAGTTACAGCAGAGAGACAGCTAGATACCTGGTTTAGGATAGTGGGAGAGAGAGGTCAGGGGAGGAAAGATAGATTTGCGTGTCATCAGCATAGAGGTGGTATTGGAGGCCAAATGATTGAATTAGTTTACAAAGATACAGTTGTGAGTGTAGCCTGTCAATTGTAGCTAGCTTTATTTTCTTGAACATATTGAACAAATGAGACTTTTATTCTGTATTTGACATCACTTTAGACCAAATGTGTCTTCCTATTCCTGCATTCTGCCTTCAGTTGTCGAGTACTCTTGTACAGACCTTTGCTTGTCCTCGACTACACCTCTTCCTGAACCCTTTACTTATTGCCTTACTGTGTACCGAACTTGGCTATTGTTGACCATTCTTTATGATCTTCTTGTGGCCTGCCTTCCTTACTGCTACTGGACTCCTATTCAGTCTTTGGACCATTAGAGACACTTTCAGTGACCGATCTATATGGATGTATGGTATAGATAACTGAGACAAAAAGTTCCAGTCAACTATAGTAAAGCATAGAATGGTAAACAATAGCAAAGGGCCTCTTAGGAGCAACACCGCTAAATAAAGAAGCTACAAACAGACTTATACATACATTGATTAGGCTAACAACATTAGAATAAAGCAAAGATGAGGTCAAAGCTAAGCTGCAAGAAATGGAGGGGCTAATTTGTAAATCTGAGGCATAGCGGTGGACATTGATACCCAGGAAATTATAGTGGTGGTAATGAAAATCTTCAGTGTGATATTACAAAAATGTCATGATTCTAGATATCAGACCAGGAGCATGGAGATCTCTGCGCTAGAAGCCCCCACACAAGTCTTGTGACATCTGCATGATGCATTACTACCCCATAAAGGAAGAGATCATTTGAAATGTTAGGTGATTGGGGAATCATTCCTAAATCATAACTGCAGTGTAAATATGGTATATTAATTGAATCCATTGATAAGTTAAACTACTAAAGTGTAAAATGTGTATTTGATGGATCTGCACATTCCAGTGTGAGAATATAGGAGTGTCACCTGTGACCGCTTCAAAGAGCCCCTGCTGCGAGATATATTCTGACTGGGGATGGAGTTTTGACACATGAACAGACTTTTAGGGACCGCTCAGCATGGTGTCTGTCTCAAAGAGCCCATGTGCTGACTTGGCTATATGTGATATAGACAAAAATAATTTAGTTTTTCAAATATGCCACTTAAAATCAATAAAAGTAGTGATCAACCACATATTCCTCAGTAGCATGATGAAGGGCACCTCATATGTCAAGTTAAGAATTCTGCTCCACAGAGAAGTTAAGGAAATGAGTGTAAGCTCTACAAGTACACTGTATTTAGACGTGTTTGTTATCAAAAGATGGACAAATTCATAGGGGATTTATTAATAATAAAATTGTGTCTGTGTGATGCTCCACAGAAAAGTTAGGTCACATAGTAGAATTGGGTAGTAAATCAGACAACATGCAAGTGGTGATTGAAAAAAGTCACAGACCACAACCCCCAGGAGGTGGGAAAGTGTAAAATTGTCTTTAAAAAGCTGAGACCAGTTACAACAAATTGTCAGTCTTTTTAGAAAATCAATCCACATTGATAAACTGTCCATCTTCCTAGCTGAATTCCCACGGCACAGATTATACAACTCATGTAAGTTAAAATAAAAAGGGTTACATTCAGAGTATTAACTGTTTTGCTTGTGTATGTTATGTCAATGTATTGTTTTTTTTTATATTTGAATGCCCTGTACTTTTATATATTAAATCGATAATTTAATATGTGGCATCCATTAGCCTGTTAAGAAGAATATAGTTTGACCAAGTTAACCCTTTGAATGCCGATGTGTGATTTGTTGATACATTTTATTAACAAGCTTAGTGTGTGCTTGTATTTACATTTGTGTAACAGTCTGTAGGTGTGAAGTTAACCCTTTGTTTGCTGGTGAGGGCCTTGTTAGCCTGTGTTAGCTAGACGCCTTGTGTGCCAATGTGGGACAGTATATTGGGTTACTATTGCCCGTATTCAATAGGTGGTGGCAAAACCTGAAGTGTGTGGGGGTGTGAGCGCTGTTTGGGGGCGATTCAGTAGGTCTATAACCTATGGGATAGGTAGAGACTGGAGTGCTGAAATCGTGTGCAATCTCATACAGCAAACACCCAAAGTCACGGCAGCTGGGATCGTGTTCATGACAATGGACAACACCTGAAGGAGTTAGATCCATGTCCTGAGACCTATGAGAACCATTTCTTTGTTGTCCTAAAGACATAAGTTATATGTTTAATAATTGCCTTTAAAATCTCAAAGTAGTTTGTTGAAGTAACTTCATTGTTGTCCCCTAGATATAAAATAAGTGATTACAACAAACCCTTACGCTGTCCCTATTTGTGTCATCCATACTATTTAAATCTCCAACACAGCACTAATGGTTGAATAAGGCATTGCCTGTTGTAATTGCTGTCCATCTTATAGTTTGATATTTAGAGTCCTACATGTGTCAGAGATTAACAGATAAATCTAATCTGTTATCACCTTTTCCCCCCACATTCTTTTTATCTACTGCTGTTACTAAGTCATGTGACTACAGTCTATACCCATGGTACCCAGGAGAAAATGTTCACTTTAAAAATGTATACACATTTATTTTTTGTTGTTTACCATCTCTCTCCTTGCCCTTCTTACATGCCCACTGCTGTTCCTACTCCACTCATCCCAATTAGAAGACTACATCATATCTGTTGGATTATTCCACAAGCCCAGGGTTGCAAATTTACTATAGTTGATAAATATATTTTCTCCCAAGGCATCTAAGAGTGAAGTGCTAAGTATCCTTTCTTTTACAGTGAAAGGGATAAAACACTAGTTAGAATCAACATAGCCTTTATACAAGAAATCAGTTTTAAGCAGAACTAGGCCGCCTCAATTTAAAATCATCATGACGATAAGGCATTTTATAGCAACAGCCCTGAGAGTACAGCTAAAGCAGTAAGTGTTCTCCAAATGCCTTTGACTGATTTAGCAAAACAATCTTTGAGGAAATTGAGATGTATTTTGGTGAAGGGGAAGATATTAACCATATATTTATTTTTGTTAGTCTGTATGTTCTCATCCAAGGCCAGCTGGCATCCATGGTCAAAATGTCGTATCAAATAGAGATTTTGGCAGGATGGCATCCTGTTAGTATGAGGCAATATAAATTGGGCATTGTACCCCATGCTAGATTCCGCCGACAGCACTCCTAGATTGTCTAGCTCAGAATGCCATATGGTAAGGCAATTGTCCCATTATTACTAGCCTGTTGACTCCCGGAGGCTCCAACATCCTGAGGAGAGGGAATACAGGGACTACACATCTTTTGCACACTCACTCAATATACACAAAAATAGATTACTTGTTTATCAGCCACTGGTACTTATAACTAGAGATGCTCACTGACCCTCGTGTTTTGGTTTTGGATCTGCATTACCTTTTGGATCTGTATTTTTTTAGAAAAATTGCTAAAATATGCTAAAATCACATAATTTTGCTCTTTTTTGATCCTACATTATTATTAACCTCACTAACACTAATTTCAAGTTAATTTTGACCACCTCACAGGTCACAATATTATTTTCATACACTTTCAAACAAAGATTGCAGCAGTTCATGTCAGTGATAAGAAAAAGGCCATTGTCATTCCTGGGCATAAGACCAAAAATCTACCTCTTATGTGTAGAATTATTTTTACACAAATCCTGACAACAGTTGTCTAGTCAATTGTAGTGTTTTTAAAGCCACAGTCAGTAGAGGTAGGGACCTTAACCATCTAGGGTCCTCATCCATGTTACAGCATTTGAAGCGAGTTCATGGAAAGCTGTTGGGAAAATCAGAAACTTATGTTGAAAAAATAACAACCAGCAGTCCAGCATCATCTACCTCCCTTCTCTCATCTAGATCCCAGCACCTGCAATCTACACCCCCGACACCTTCATAATCAATCACAAGTGATGGGAGTTAGTCCTGCATCCAAGTTGCTAAGGCTAGATGACTCCTCCACTAACCATGATTCCTCTGAAGAATTATTGAGCGTTAGTCCCGCTGCTGCTGCTGGATCTTCAACCCAGAAGAATACTACTAGTAGTTTACAACAATTGACTGTTAAACAATCCTTTGCTAGAGAAAGTAAGAAAGCTTTCACCCAGTTGCAAAGTGGATCACAGACGCCATGGGGACTATGCTAGTATTAGATCTGCGTCCAATGTCCACTATTAATGCAGCTGGTTTTAGACAGTTAATTGAGGTCTTCTGTCCCTATTACCAAATTTCATCACAACACCATTTTACTTGAAAAGCTATTCCTCACCACTACCAGAAGGTTCGTAAAAATGTAATTATTGGGCTACAAAATGCCATTCTACCCACTGTACACTTAACCACAGATATGGGGACAAGCGGAACTGGGCAAACTAAAGATTATATGACTGTGACAGCCCACTGGGTTGGTGATACGCCTTCACCAGCAGGAACAGCAGCAGCATGTACCCAAGTACGTCACATTTTTCAGAAGTAGGCTACTCTGTGTATCAGCGGCTTCACTAAGAGGCATACAATTGACAATCTGTTACAAAAAGTAAGGGATGTCATTGCAACATAGCTAATTCTGCTTGGACTCTCTTGAGGATATGTGATTTCTGATAACGACACCAATATTGTTAGAGCATTACAGTGGGGGGAATTCCATTACATTTCTTGTTTTGCTCACACAATTAACTTGGTGTTGCAGAACTTTTAAAAAATGACATGCAAGAGATGCTATTTGTGTCCCGAAAAATTTAGGGTCATTTTTGGAAATCTGCAACAGCATGTAGGAGAATGCAGCAGCTGCAAGAAGACTAGAATTTGAGGGGAATGTACTTTAGTCCAGCGAAGTAGTCACCTGTGAAGAGAGTTTACAAATAGATAATTGATCTAATATGGCGCTTCACTAAGTGTGCAGCCTGGTGCATGTAGTGGAGCATCCACTTCTCTCCACAAGGAGAGAAACTTTATAATATATTAACATACACTTGGCGCGCACCTTTTCACATATAGGGAGATGTTAATTCCCCTTTTTAGTTCTATTCCACCTGTGAAGAGAGTGCAGACACGGTTAGCTTGAGTCAAGTGATTGCCTTAATTATTATTATTATAATTGAAGGATAAAATAAAACAAAGCAAATATGCGAACTATATTGTAATTGTAGATCTAGGACTTAATTCGCTTCGCAGGATCCAAGAGCTATCAACATCTTGTAATGACGTCTCCTTCTTCAGTTTCTCTGGCAACTGCTTCTCGGAAAAAACTTAGCTTTCCCAAGACACCCAGTGGAGATGCAGATGAGTCAGCACAACATTTTGACATTTGCTCTGCCATAAATTGAACTACAAATTCCATGAGGAAGGCCATTATCGGCAATTACATCAAAGTACACAGACTTCTGTGATGGTGGATTCCAGCGGGGATGAATTAGTATTGTTTGTGGAAGATGTACACAATGATGAGGGGGAATATGATGACAGTGTAGATTGCAGGTGCTGAAATCTAGCTAAGAGAAGGAAGTTACCTGATGCTGGTATGCCTGGTAATATTTTGGGTAGAATGGCATGTTGGCAATTTTATGTTTTTCTACAGTGAACTTTCACCTTTTTTAGAGAGGTTTTTTTTCTTTAAAAAGGTACAAGCTTTTTATTTACATTTTTGTTTCCCTGACTTAAAACCACTATGCACTTGAACATAGGCTTTAGCACATGAGGTAGAGGGATTAGTATCATCGTGACTGAGACTAGAGAGTGACAACAACAATGTCACCCCTGCTGTTTCTGTATGAGCTATGGCACAGTACAATGTCACTGGAGATTTTAAGAACACTGACAGCCCTATTATTACAATTTCTGTTTCAGCACTAAACCCTGCCACCTCTCCTGTTTCTGAGTGGGCTATGGTACAATAAAATGTAACTGCAGATTTAGACCAAGCCAGCCAGGCCTATAATTTCTATTTCAGAAATTACAATTAGCAATGGAGCTCTTCTCTTTGTGTGTAGCCTATATAGCGCAGTAGAATTTGCCTGCAAATTCAGAAGACAAGCCTGCTTGTCTTCCTATTCATCAATGACTCTTAGCAATGGAGCACTCCTCTTGTTTTTTGCGCAATCTTCACAGGTGCGAACAAAGCTCTCAACATCCGAGGACAGGGAAGGCCACCATACAGAATGTGCAAGGATTTCAAGGGTCTTGGCGATACCCGGATGCCTGGCCGATTTGTTCTCATGGGCCTCAGAGAGGACAGCTCTACGTAGATGCACCAGAACAAAAAGGCACCCTGCACGTCTTTCAGAAGGGGCTATATTCTGAAATTGACGCACAGTGTTTCATAAGTCTTGGGTCAACCCAGCGTGAATGATGGAAGCCGGAATAATAGGCGGTGGTTCACTAGTGGGTAGTTGATGAGGAAGAAAGCTCCTGGACAAAGCATCCGCCTTTATATTCTTAGAAACAGGTCTGAAGGTTAGGACAAAGTTGAAACGGGTAAAGAATAACACTCATCGAGCTTGTCTGGAGTTTAACCATTTGGCAGACTCAATATACAACAGGTTTTCATGATCAGTGAGGACTGAAATTGTATGAACTGCTCCCTCAAGCCAGTGACGCCACTCCTCGAAAGCCCACTTGATTGCCAGAAGTTCCAGATTGCCCACATCGTAGTTGACTTCGGCTACAGAAAACTTGCGTGAAAAGAAGGCACATGGATGCACTTTATGATCACCGGGGTCCCTCTGGGATAGGAGAGCAACAGTGCCTACTTTAGAGGCAGCCACCTCCAGAATAAATGGCAACTGCGGATTAGGATGCTTGAGGTCTGAGTAGTAGTGAATGCATTCTTAAGGACTTCCAATGATGCAATGGCCTCCGGTGACCAATTAAAGGGATCCACCCCTTTGCGGGTAAGAGCAGTGATGGGAGCCACTAAATCAGAAAAGGCCTGAATGAATCTCCGATAGTAATTTGCGAAGCCCAGAAATCTTTGGATTGCTTTCAAATTCGTGGGACGTACCCACTCCAAGATGGCTTGGACTTTACTAGGATCCATAGAGAATCCATCGGGGGAGATTACGTATACGAGGAAGGACACTCTTTGGACATCAAATTCGCACTTTTCCAATTTGGCAAAAAGATGATGCTCCCTGAGTTTTAGGAGAACTTGTTTTGACATGGTTACGATGTAGAGGGAGAGACTGAGAA
This sequence comes from Mixophyes fleayi, assembly GCF_038048845.1. Classification (NCBI taxonomy): domain Eukaryota; kingdom Metazoa; phylum Chordata; class Amphibia; order Anura; family Limnodynastidae; genus Mixophyes; species Mixophyes fleayi. The sequence continues at coordinate 111,256,174 of NC_134402.1, forward strand.
TATATCAGAATGTCATCCAGATATACTACTACGAACTGTCCCAGGAAATCACAGAGAACCTCGTTGATTAGATCCTGGAAGACTGCAGGCACATTACACAGGCCAAAGGGCATGACCAAGTACTCGTAATGGCCAGATTGAGTGTTAAAGGCCGTCTTCCACTCATCGTCCTCCCTGATGCGTTTGAGATTGTAGGCGCCACGAAGATCAATCTTGGTGTAGATGGTAGCATTCCTTAGTTGGTCAAACAGGACAGAGATGAGCGGGAGCAGATATGTGTTTTTGATGGTGATTTTGTTCAGACGACGAAAGTCGATGCACAGGTGTAGACTACCGTCTTTTTTGGACACGAAAAAACACCCCGCTCCTACTGGAGACTTTGAAGGTCTGATGAACCCTTTCCTCCACATAATCTTGCATTGCCTTAGTTTTAGGACCAGAGAGGGAGTATAACCTTCTTTTGGACAATTTGGATCCTGGAAGTAGATTGTAACAGATTCTGGATACTTCTATTACTAATCTTGATTAGCGCTGGCTTACCTGAGGTGCGGAGTCTAATGATCTCCCCGGTGTTCACCAAGAACCGCCGCAAGGCGGAGTGGGCTTCGCTACCAGGAGTCGCAGGTCGCGGTCCCCAGGTTCGCCCCAAGATGTAGTACAGCGGAGTGAAGCGGAGGTAGCGGAGTCAAACAAGCCGGTTCGGTACTCAGGAATGGAGTCAGGCAGAATCAGAAGGCAACTCGGAGTCAACAAGCCAGGTTCGGTACACGGGTCACAAGAATAGGAGAAAGGTCAGAAAGCCGGGTCGGTACACAGGGATAGGAGAGCCAGGGAAGTCAAACAGGCAGAGATCAGCACACAGGAAGACACTGCAATCCACGAAGAACAGGAGTCAGGAACAGGTAAGTGTTGCTCTGACACTCAGCGAGTGTCAGAGTGAGGTTTTTATGCTGAAAGGGATTCAAAATCCCCGCCTCTGGGTTGTGGTCATGTGGTCCTGGATGCGGAAGTGCGGCTTCTTGGACGGAGCGGCGGGGATCAGGTAAGTCCGTTACAGTACCCCCTGCCATAAAGGTGGACTCCGAACACCTAATAGGGTTTCAAAGGAAATTTTTTATGGAAGGATTTAAGTAGACGGGGAGCATGCAGATCAATGGCTCTTACCCATGAGCGCTCCATAGGGCCGTAACCCTTCCAATCCACCAAGAACTGTATGGCACCTTGAACTTTACGAGAATCTAGGATAGTTTTAATCTCGTATTCGACTTGATCCTGATCCACAGCAGGAGTAGGAGTTCTGGATGAGGTGGAGAATTTGTTGGTTACCATCGGTTTTAACAAGGAGACATGAAAGACATTGGGTATGCGTAAAGAGGGAGGCAGACTCAATCTAAAGGCTACAGGATTAATAATCTCAGAAATAGCGAATGGGCTAATAAACTTGGGAGCAAATTTTTTACTGGGAACCTTTAAACGAATGTTCTGGGTGGATAGCCATACCCTGTCACCGACTGAAAAACTTGGAGTATTTCTTCTCCTTTTATCATAGAATTTCTTGGAACGAGTGGTTGCTGTCTTTAAATTTATCTTGGTCTGTTCCCAAATAGCGGAGAAGTTACGAAACTGAGAGTCCACCGCCGGAACTTCAGAAGATGAGATTTGAGAGAAGGTGGGTAGCCTAGGATGGCAGCCATAAAGAACAAAAAAGGGGGAGTTAGATATGGCCTCATGGAAATGGTTGTTATGGGCGAACTCGGCCCAAGGGAGAAGGTCCACCCAGTTGTCTTGGTTACTAGAGATAAATATTCTTAGAAACTTCTCTAATTCTTGGTTGGTTCTCTCAGTAGCCCCATTGGACTGGGGATGATATGCGGAAGAGAAGTCAAGCTTAATCCCGGATTTATTGCAAAAAGACCGCCAAAATTTTGATATGAATTGTGATCCCCTATCGGAGACAATATGTTGAGGACAGCCGTGGAGGCGAAATATTTCTTTAATAAAAATATCGGCTAAGGAGGAAGAAGAAGGAAGGCCTTTAAGAGCAATAAAGTGAGCTGTTTTAGAGAAGCGATCCGTGACCACAAGCACCACAGTACAGGATTTGGAAGGAGGAAGGTCCGTGATAAAATCCATGGAGATCTGAGACCACGGGTTATCAGGAATGGGTAATGGGAGCAAGCATCCATAAGGCTTCTTCCTAGAGGTCTTGTGTTGAGCACATTTGGAACAAGCAGCAATAAATCTCTTCACATCCTCCAGCAAGGAAGGCCACCAGTAACTTCGGGACAATAAGTCCCAGGTCTTGCGAATGCCGGCATGCCCAGAGAAGAGTGAGTGATGAGCCCAGTGAAGGAGCCGGGTGCGTAGATGTGGCAAGATGAATGTTTTGCTCGGAGGCCAACCCTTTTTCAGGTGTGTAGCTGCCAATACTTGACATGGATTTACAATGAATTTATTATCTTCTGAGGAATCCATGTCGGCTGGATCAAAAGAGCGAGATAAGGCGTCTGCCTTTGTATTCTTAGATCCCGAGTGAAAAGTGATGTTGAAATCAAAGCGTGAGAAGAATAAGGACCACCTTGCTTGTCGAGGGTTTAGACATCGAGCAATGCGTAAGTAAAGCAAATTCTTATGGTCGGTATATATATATATGGTGATAGGAAATTGCGCTCCTTCTAGTAGATGTCTCCATTCAGAGAGAGAGCCAACTTGATGGCCAGGAGCTCTTTGTCGCCAATCCCATAATTCCTCTCAGCAAGTAAAAAGCGACGGGAAAAGAATCCGCAGGGATGAAGTTTTCCAGAAGTGCTTCGCTGTGATAGTACGGCTCCTGTGCCAACAGAAGAGGCATCTACCTCCAGGACAAAAGGACGTGAAAAATCCGGCTGTTGAAGAATAGGTGCAGATGAAAAAAGAGACTTTAATAATATAAAGGCTTGGATAGCCTCAGTGGACCAAATACCAGCATCAGCAGATTTGCGGGTTAATGCTGTGATGGGAGCCACGAGAGAAGAGTATCCTTTGATAAATTGACGATAATAGTTGGAGAATCCTAGGAAGCGTTGAGTGGCCTTAAGGCCCGAAGGTTGGGGCCAGTCAAGTATGGCTTTCAATTTCGTGGGATCCATCTGTAGACCGGTGCCAGAAATAATATATCCCAGGAAGGGAATTTGTTTCTGCTCGAAGGTGCATTTCTCCAATTTGCAAAATAGATGATTTTCTCGGATACGAGAGAGGACCTCCAATACATGAGTGCGATGGGATGCTAGATCTTGAGAAAAGATGAGAATGTCGTCCAAGTAGATGACTACGGATTGGTACAAGAGGTCTTGAAACAGCTCATTCATAAAGCCCTGAAAGATGGCCGGGGCATTGCATAACCCGAAGGGCATGACCAGGTATTCAAAGTGGCCGTCTCGGGTGTTGAACGTCGTCTTCCATTCATCCCCCTCCTTAATGCGTATGAGGTTATACGCTCCTCTGAGGTTAAGTTTAGAAAAGATGGTGGCACCCTTAATCCGGTCAAATAATTCGGAAATCAGTGGCAGTGGATACCGATTTTTAACGGTAATGGCATTCAGGCCTCTGTAATCAATGCAAGGGCGGAGGCCCCCATCTTTCTTTTTTAAGAAGAAGAAGCCAGCCCCAGCTGGGGCGGCAGACTTGCGGATGAAGCCCCTTTTTAGATTTTCTTGGACGTACTCCTCCATAGCCTTAGACTCCGGGAGGGAAAGGGGGTAAACACGGCCCCTGGGAATGGGTTTACCAGGTATCAGATCAATGCCACAGTCCCAGATTCTGTGAGGGGGAAGTCTAGTGGCTTTTTGTTGACAAAAAACATCAGAGAAAGTTTGGTATGGTTCAGGCAAAAGAGTCACAGGAAATTCTTGGGAACGTCTGGGACTATTCGGAGGAACCACTCTCTGTAGGCAGTGAGAGAAGCAGGACTGTCCCCAGGACAATATGTGATCTGATTTCCAGTCCAAGGTGGGGGAGTGGAGACGAAGCCATGGGAGTCCTAAGATGACTGGGTTGGTAGATCTCTGAATTACTAGAAAAGAAATCTTCTCCCGATGAAGCGCTCCTATCTGAAGCAGTAGGGGAATAGTGCGTACCAGAATGGACCCCTCAGGAATTCTTCCCCCATCAATGGTCATCAGAGAGATGGGTTGTTCCAACGCTTGTGTGGGAATAGCGAATTGTTTAACTACTGTGGCAGAAATGAAATTTCCTGCGGCTCCGGAATCAAGAAGAGCCGACAACGGGAAAGTCTTTTGTCCTACCTGAAGGGAAATGGGAATAGACAGGCAATCATTACTACTGGGAACTGACTGACACTGAGAAAAGAGGCCCAACGATACAGCTCCAGAACTCGTTAGGCCCTGTCGTTTCCCGAGCGTTTAAAACAAGAACTCAGAAGATGGCCGCTCTCTCCACAATATAAACACAACTTGTTCCGAAATCTCCTCTCCCTTTCTTCGGCTGACAGGCGGGTCCTCCCCAGTTGCATGGGCTCTTCAGGAGGAAGAACAGGGGTTTGGAAGTTGGGAGCCAAGCGAATCATACTACGCCGAGACTGTTCCTTCTCGGAATTACGTTCCTTGAAACGCAAATCAACTTTGACACAGAGGGAGATAATATCATCCAAAGACGTAGGGAGTTCCTGAGATACCAGCTCGTCTTTGATTCGGTCTGAAAGGCCCTGCCAGAACGTAGCTACTAGGGCCTCATCGTTCCAGCGAAGTTCAGAGGCCATAGTTCTGAAGTGGACCGCATACTGTCCCACAGACTGGGTTCCCTGGCGGAGACGTAATAAGCTGGAAGCGGCATTGGACACCCTTCCTGGCTCATCAAATATTTTCTTGAAAGTGGATAAAAAGACACTGAAGTTATGTAGAATGGGGTCGTCCCTCTCCCATAAAAGGGGAAGCCCATGCTAAGGCTTGCCCGGACAATAACGAAATCACATAGGCCACTTTCGTTTTTTCGGAAGGGAAGTTCCCTGGTAGAAGCTCGAATTGTATGGATCATTGATTTAAAAATCCTCTGCAATACTTGGGGTCTCCATCGAACTTGGGTGGGTTAGGTAACCGTAACTGTGAGGAAGAAGCTGCTGCTGCAGCCTGAGGTACAGGGGCCACTGCCGGCCCAGGTGATCCACCAGCCACTAGGGTGTTCTGGACAACATCTAACCGAGCAGATAGACTATTGAGGAATTTTAAAAGTTGCTCTTGGTTAGCTTCTTGCTTATCCATCCTTCCTACTAAATGCTCCAACAGATCTTTAGCTGTGGTATCCATGGTCAGAGCAAACTGTAACAGATTCTGGATACTTCTATTACTAATCTTGAATAGCGCTGGCTTACCTGAGGTGCGGAGTCTAACGATCTCCCCGGTGTTCACCAAGAACCGCCGCAAGGCGGGGTGGGCTTCGCTGCCAGGAGTCGCAGGTCGCGGTCCCCAGGTTCGCCCCAAGATGTAGTACAGCGGAGTGAAGCGGAGGTAGCGGAGTCAAACAAGCCGGAATGGAGTCAGGCAGAATCAGAAGGCAACTCGGAGTCAACAAGCCAGGTTCGGTACACGGGTCACAAGAATAGGAGAAAGGTCAGAAAGCCGGGTCAGTACACAGGGATAGGAGAGCCAGGAAAGTCAAACAGGCAGAGATCAGCACACAGGAAGATTGGACACTGGAAGACACTGCAATCCACGAAGAACAGGAGCCAGGAACAGGTAAGTGTTGCTCTGACACTCAGCGAGTGTCAGAGTGAGGTTTTTATGCTGAAGGGGATTCAAAATCCCCGCCTCTGGGTTGTGGTCATGTGACCGCCTCCGGTTGCGGTCACGTGGTCCTGGATGCGGAAGTGCGGCTTCTTGGACGGAGCGGCGGGGATCAGGTAAGTCCGTTACATAGATCAATGGCCCAATCGAAGTCTCTGTGTGGAGGTAAAGAATCAGCCGCCTTCTTAGAAAACACGCCCTGGAATTCACGATAAGCAGAAGGCAGTTGTTCCGGTAGAGGCTGCAGAAGCCGAAGAGACATGGCCAAACAGTTTTGAGAACAGTGGGTACTCCAGCGAATAATTTCTCCAAGATTCCAGTTGATTACTGGGTTATGGAGGTGAGCCAGAGATGACCCAGAATTAGCGGAACGGAAGAGCAATCAATGAGGAGAAGGGACAAGGTTTCGGAATGAAGAGACCCAACTGTAAGTTGTAATGACGGAGTCGTGAAGGAAATCCTGCCTCCGGGTAAGGGACCCCCATCCAAACCACAGACAGTGATAGTAGAATTCATTTTCATGAAAGGGATTCCAATGGACTTGGCAAAACTGATATCCAAAAAGTTCCCAGCGGCACCACTATCAATAAACGCTGAGATGACAGAGGAATGTGATCCGCAGGAAATGTGAGCGGGAACTAGTAATGCATTTTTGGAAGAAATGAACTACAGACCTAGATGAATTTCTTACACATTCTCCAGGCCTAATCTTTTCCCGACTTGTTGGGACAGGAACGCAGAAAGTGATCTTTGGTTCCACAATATAGGCAGAGGTCTAAGTTGTTTCTCTTAGTTCTCTCTTCCTGGGAGAGGCGACAGGCCCCTAGCTGCATAGGCTCCACAGCTTCCATATTAGGAGGAGGCACAGAAAGAAATGTACAGGTAGTAGGTGCTTCCTTCTTAGCTCTTCTTTCCTTGAGACGTCTATCAATTTTGATAGTGAGCTGCATAAGTCCCTCCAGGGAGGTAGGTAAAGGGTACTGTACCAGGGAATCCTTAATTTGTTCCGACAACCCCAAACGTAACTGGCTGCGTAAAGCTGGGTCATTCCACTCACTGTCAGTGGACCAGTGCTGGAATTCGGCAGACTATTCTTCCGCAGAGCATCAGCCTTGTTTTAAGGATCTGAGGTGGGCCTCAGTGGAGGCCTCCCGATCCGGGTCGTCATACAGGAGGCCTAAGGCTTCGAAGAAGGAATCCACTGACCTCAGCGAAGGACTGTTAGAAGGCAAGCTGAAGGACCAGGACTGCGGGTCCCCCTGAAGTAACGAAATCACTATACCCACTCTCTGTTGTTCAGAGCCAGAGGAGCGGGGTCGAAGACGGAAGTAAAGTTTACAACTCTCCTTAAAGTTACGGAACAGGCTTCTGTCCCCATAGAATCGGTCCGGTAAATTCAGCTTGGGCTCCACGGCGGGAGCTGACGGGTTTTGCTGGACTTGCGCGGCTCTGGTGGCCTCTTCCTGAGCAGACAAACGTTGAACAAGGTTCTTGACCACTTGAGAGATGGACTGGATCTGACCTGCCAGAACTTGGGCTGGAGAAAGGTTCACCCTGCTTTCATCAATGGAAGCGAATACTCCAGAAGTTTATGGCCGGTTATAATGTTTTGCTGACAGTCAATAAACAAACTTAAAGAACTAGTTGGCGGAGGTCTTCACCTTTAGCAGCTGACTTTCCCATAGAGCTTTATACGCTCTTCGGTACTCAGATGCCCCCAGGCCTTATCTCCAGATGTAGTGTGAGTTTGTGATACAAAACCGTAGCGGCAGGCAAGGAGGCAGCGTAGATGGCAGCGAATGGTCAAACGAAAGCCAAGGTCAGGGGTCACTTGCAGGCAGGAATAATCAGGAAACACGCCAAAGGTCAGGGTCACGAGCAATATAGCAGGGTCCAAGGCACAGGCAAAATGAATCAGGGTCACAGGCAAAGAGGCATATCCAAGGTACAGGCAGGGGTCATACACGGCAAAGACAATCCAAACAGGTAGACTCCAACAGCACAGGAGCAGGTAGCAGGCAGAAAACTGGAAGCTATAACCGGCAGGGAGGCTAAGCCCTCCCTGCCTTAAATACTGACTGTGGCCAATCAGAGCCTAGCTCTAATAATCACCCCCAAGCTATGCCTAATTAAATATAGGACATTAATTATCCCACAGACTAGTGGGTTACTTGCACACACGCCAGGTTGCGTCCTGTTGCTGGGACGCGGCGCTCACTGTTACAGCGCCCCGACCGTTGCCTAGGAAACGGCCGGAACGAGACCCGGAAGTGACATCCCGGTCGTCATAGCGACGGCCGGAATGCAGGTAAGAGAGTCACGGCGGCTGGGCAACGCCGCGGCTCGTGACACATATAACATCTAATACACACCCCACTCCAGATTAGAAACAACCTGGGATCAAAGCTCTGAGAAGATAAATGACACCATATGAGGTGTTCTTTGTTGCCCTACAAGAATACGATCTCCTATATACATAAAAATACTTTTGGAGAACACTAATGGCTCTTTACTTTGATACACAACAGCCTGAAAAAGAAAACAAAGGGTAGACCAATTGTCAAAGATTTTCAAAATGTTTCATGTATGTTCTCCAAGCATAGCAGTCAGGGCCGGATTTACCGCTAGGCAACCTAGGCACCTGCCTAGGGCCTAGCGGCTCTCGGGGGGCACAACTGGGGGGGACAGGAGCAATTTTTTTTAAACAAAATCGGCCCCTCCCTCGACTCGCGGCACCCCCCCCCCCCCCCCGCGCACGACTCGGGGGAGGGGGTGGTCGGGTGCCGCGAATCGGGTCCCGGCAGCCTCTTCTCCTCTCAGTGTCTCAGTGATAGAGAGAGGAGGAGAGGCTGCCGGGACCCGAAGAGCGATCACGTGACTCTTTTTTTTATTTTATTTTTTTAAATCTGGACTGACCGAGGAGGAGCAGCGCGCCGGAGAAGAAAGGCAATAGAAAGGTAAGTAAAACAACGGAGGGACAGAGGTGGTGATGGTGAAGGGGCACAGAAGTGGTGATGGGGATGGGCACAGAGGTGGTGATGGGCACAGAGGTGGTGATGGTGAAGGGCACAGAGATGGTGATTGGCACAGAAGTGCTGATGGTGAAGGGCACAGAGGTGGTGATGGTGAAGGGCACAGAGGTGGTGATGGTGAAGGGGCACAGAATTGGTGATGGTGATTGGCACAGAGGTGGTGATGGTGATTGGCACAGAGGTGGTGATGGTGAAGGGCACATAGGTGGTGATGGTGAAGAGGCACAGAGGTGGTGATGGTGAAGAGGCACAGAGGTGGTGATGGGCACAGAGGTGGTGATGGTGAAGGGCACAGAGATGGTGATTGGCACAGAAGTGGTGATGGTGAAGGGCACAGAGGTGGTGATGGTGAAGGGGCACAGAATTGGTGATGGTGAAGGGCACAGAGGTGGTGATGGGCACAGAGGTGGTGATGGTGAAGAGGCACAGAGGTGGTGATGGTGATTGGCACAGAAGTGGTGATGGTGAAGGGCACAGAGGTGGTGATGGTGAAGAGGCACAGAGGTGGTGATGGTGATTGGCACAGAAGTGGTGATGGTGAAGGGCACAGAGGTGGTGATGGGCACAGAGGTGGTGATGGTGATGGGCACAGAGGTGATGGTGAAAGGGCACATGTGATATTGTGAAGGGGCAAAAGTGACAATGAAGGGGCACAGTGTGATGATAGAGGGACAAAAGTGACAAGAGCACATACTAGTATTTATGCGTATTACTTTTGCAAACAACTTAAGTAAGTATTTCTGCCCTGACTTCAATATTTATTAAGTTGTTTTGACCCAACTACTTAAAAAAAACGGGACTGCTTGGTAATTATTTAGGGGTGCCTTTTTCTGCAGCAGGGTGGCCTTGCTCTTTTCACATGTTAGGTACGCCCCCAAAGATGCAAGCCACGCTGCGCGGCGGCACATGCTTTCATATCTACTTAACTATAGGGGTATATGGTAGGCATGCGGCGGCACATGCTTTCACTTCTACGTAACTATAGGGGTATTTGGTAGGCTGCAAAAATATAGTGCTATGGATTGTTTCAGGGAGGGGGCCCAAAAACAGTATCCTGCCTAGGGCCCTATGAGGTCTAAATCTGGCTCTGATAGCAGCTGTAGAGAACCATTTCCAAATTCTATAAGGGATTATTCCAGTCCATCCCCTGTTACCACTCTTTTATGTGTAGTCCCTTGTCTGTCTGCTGCAGATGGTTATTTGCATAATATCGTGTAGTGAGCATTTACTGCCAACATAAAAGTTGTTATTTTTGCATGCCTTCTGCCAGGATCTCACTGAGTTGCAGACATATTCAGTAATATGATACCTGCATAGTAGAGACCGAGGAAAGCACTACCCCCGCTCCTCAAGCAACATAAAAATGACCCTTAATAAAAAGGGAGGAAAAGTATCATTTCTACCTACAGAGGATATGATGTAAGTACTATACAGTTCAGGAACTCAATATTCATGTCATGTAAAGGGAACTAGCCTATTAACATTTAGCAAATATTTGCAAATTGAGCCTCTTGCCGGTGTCATTGAAATATAATTCTATAGGTGTACCTTATTTCTTTTGCGTAAATAACAGTCTTTGTACTCACCATCAGAGTTCATTGGACTTCGTTTAAGGTGAACTGATGCAAGCTGTATAGCTGTTATTTGAATTACATTAGGACTATTTGTATATAGTGACCTTTTCACTCCACATGAAGAAGTGCTGGAGACCTATAATTTAAATAGTGCTTTCATTTTTTGTTCAACTTCAAATGACATTGATATTCCATTTACAATAATTAACAGTGAAAGTGCTGCCATCTTCTAGAAATAACAGATGTCATTGACCCAAATCTCCTAATGACTGGGTTGTCCTCAATTTGAATCAATACCCGTGAAATAATGTTTGCTTTCTCCCAATGTGTGACGCTAATGAAAACTGGTGCAAAAAGATACTGTTGCTCATATGAACCAATCAGATTCTGTTATTTTTCCAGTGCAATTTACAGAAATACGATTGGTTGTTTAAATGCACACTAAGGTACTCAACTCATCTCTATGGATTCAGTTCCTTATGTCTGGTTTGTACTCCTAGATGTCTGTGGTCTATTTTACCTGCACAGAAGAAGCATTTGACCTTTCATGTGAATTCTGACAAATAGTCATTAGTAGGAAACTTTTATTAAATCAGCCCTCACATCAACAATATGCCTTTGACCAAAGTTCAAAGTGCAATTAGGATATTTGAAGGAAAATCTGTTGAAAGAATACTTATTTACCAATAATCCTTTCATCCCCAAAGATTTTGGAGCATGGAAAATCATCTGTTGTTACATCATAGCTATAAAGCATTATATATGTATAGACATATGAACCAAATATATACACTATATGGACAATCAGACCTCTTGCCAGAGGTTATTAAATCAAGCAACTAGCCATGCAGTCTCCATTTTCAAACATTTGTTATACAAAATGGGTGATTCTGAAGAGCTCAGTGACTTCAAGCGTGGTACTGTGATAGGATGCCACCTTTGCAATAAGACGATTCGTGAAATTTCATCCCTGCTGGATATTCCACAGTCAATTGTCAGTGATATTATTAGAAAGTGGAAGCGTTTAGGAACAACAGCAACTCAGCCATGAAGTGGAAGACCATGTAAAATCACAGAGCGGGGTCAACAACTGCTAAGGAGCATGGTGCGTAAAAGTCTCCAACTCTCTGCTGATTCCATAGCTCAAAGCAAGGACTACAAAGGTTTGATGAGTTCAGTGTGGAAGAACTTGACTGGCTAGCACAGAGCCCTGACCTCAACCCCATCAAACACATTTGGAATGAACTGGAACTGCGAGTCAGGCCTTCTCATCCAACATCAGTGCCTGACTCATAAATGCTCTACAGAATGAATGGGTACAAATTCCCACAGAAATACTCCAACATCTTGTGGAAAGTCTTCCAAGAAGAGTGGAAGCTGTTATCACTGCAAAAGGGGAACTAACTCCATATTAAAGTATATGTATTTGAATACAATGTCATTACAGTCCCTGTTTGTGTAATGGTCAAGTGTACAAATACTTTTGTCCATATAGTGTATATAGAACTCACCTTGATCTCTTGGTGCAGTGCCTCCATCCGAATCTTTATGGGAGTCCTAGTGGTAGTAGAGGATTCGACTTCTGCCAAGGAAGAATTCAGCAAACCGCTGTCCGACTGACTGCATGCACTGCAATAAGAGAGACACACACACCTAGGCTGAGAGCAAAGCCATCCGGCATGTTTTGTACTATAAGCTGACTAAGTATTCCTTTCAACTATATTGCTAAGGCTCTTTTATATGTTTCTCACACTAGGGACTATGCATAACACATTCTCATATATTTCATATACTAGTAGCACTGACCAACACCTTTGTTTATATTTCTTTCAAGCACCTACATCCTTTTAATATGTTTCTTACGCTAGCATTTATACATAGCCTTTTTGATACATTTCTTACACTATGAGCAGAATACAGTGCTTTTCTTATATTTTTCTTACACTAGGGGCAGTACATGACACCTAATCATATGTCTTATACTTGTAGCAGGACATAAAGGGGGCTAGCTATGAAGCATATTATTAGCCCAAATCATGCAGAAACTGCAACTTTAAGTATCTGTGTAATTTATTAAAGCAAGTACACTGATCACTAGAGACCATAATCTCTCCATAGTTTGAATCTGCGCGTGCACGGCCTTATGGCTGAGCATGCACAGTATATACCAGTTGGCCAAACACATCACTGGCAGGGGCGCACAGAGGATTGTCGGGTGGGGGGGGGTTTCTCCCCGCCGACCCCCCCCAAAAAAAAATTAGAGTTTCGCCGGCGCTGTCCTATACAGCAGCCGCGGCGATGTCTAAGAAGCGTCTGCGGCGGTGCTGTATACAATACAGCACCGCCGCGGACGCTTCTTAGACAGCGCCGCGGCTGCTGTATAGGACAGTGGCTACTTAGTTAGTGCAGGGGGGGTTTCTAGAGACTCAAAAACCCCCCCTGCGTGCGCCACCTACTGGGAAGAAGGTACTTCATGGAACAGACGTTTTTGGAAATGCTGTCCTGGCTGAAGAATAATAATAAACGGCTCAGAAAAATCAAAGAAAAAAACTGCAATCAAGATTGAAAGTTATCGGGGATAACTCTGATAAGTAGGGTCCTAAGCCTTCCATATACTTCTTATACTAGGAGCATTGTACTACCCTATTTATAGATTTCCTACACTAGCAGCATAGCACAGCTTCATTATAAACATATAGAATTTTATACTAGGTGTAGTACAAAGACCCTTTTATATATATTTCTTACACTAGGAACATTACACAGTCCTTTCACAGCCCATTTGTTACAGTAACAGCAGTGCACACATGGACCCTTTTCATATATTTATCTTACACTAGGAGCATTACACAGCCCTTACAGTAAAAGCAGTGCACACATGGACCCTTTTCATATACCGTATGTATCTTACACTAGATTACACTACATTGCACCATTGCACAGCCCTTTTTCTTATATTTTTTACAGTAAAAGCAGTACACACACAGACCCTTTTCATATATTTTGCATCATTGGTCGAAGTAGAAATGTAGAAGTGGTGGTATGGAAAATGTAAGTTAATAGAATTTCTTAGTTTTACAATGACGGCAGTAGGCAAAGCGGCAGTATGGTATACCAGCCCACTTCCACGGCTGTTTTATATACTAAGAGCAATGCACAGCCTCATTCCATATATTTCTTACACTAGTATTAGTACACAGCCTCATTCCATATATTTCTTAAACTAGTATTAGTACACAGTCTCATTTCATATACTTCTTACACAATGAGCGCTGCAGAGACCATTTTCACACATTTCTTCCACTATGGGCAGTATATTATTATACGGGCATATTTATATTATTATACTGGTAGTACCAGGGACGCCAAAAGCTATTTCTGAACCTGGTGGCCACTTGTTGCCCCCACACATACAGCCTTGTCAATGCCAGTGCTATGCATGATGCCTAAGGGGCTGTGGACTCCTCCTCCCCTAGACTGCAGACCTGAGCAAAAGGTGGGGGTGACTGCACGGAACAATTGGAAGCTATGGGTCCATGCAGTCATTTTTTCTCACCCACAATATGGCTCCGATAAGGATGGACAGATGGGTTGGATCACCATCCACCCGAACCATTATCTCCAAAACCAGGCCCCAGGCCACTATCTCCATCTCCTCCCCATCCTCGGCATCTCTGAGTAGAAGTGCACTACACCATTTCACATATTTCTTCCACTAAGATCAGTGCACAGTCCATTATGATATATTACTTTTACTAGGGACAGTTAATATAATCTGATACTAGGAGCAATGCACTGTCCTTCTTCATATATTTGAAATACTGGTGATTGCTCTTTTGTAGCTTCCCTCCACCATAATTCCCTTTGCAGATAGCCCCTCTATGTATCCTAAGTGATCAGATACCAAGATGTTACCCTTTCTGTAAACATCTTCCTATTCATTGAATACGTCATGTATTTTCAAGTTATAGTGGAAAAGTTGATGATTATACTAGATAATATCCAGTCTATGAACTAGTTGAAGCCAGATTATATAGACTTTGTCCCATGTTTGTTTTCTTTCTTTTCTCTGCACCGAATGTTTATTAAATGATTTTACAGATATGTGAACTTAGAACAGTCACAGTAATTATAACTATATATAGCTTAATGTAGGGAGATTAAGTGCCCAGAAATCTCAGAATAAACACAGAAAACTGCTGGTTCTTTACTTGCCTGCAGTGTTTACAGCAGTGACTGACCATGCAACTATTACTAATATGGTGCTTTCCCTCCCATGAGCCCCGGCTGCTGCTCCAAGCAGCTTTTTTCCTGGGGTTTTATTTGTTCACCTCACAGCCAAAGCCATATTTGCCAATTCCGCTTATAACAAGCAGAATTGGGCTTCTTTTTTTGTCAAGTTGCGGGGTTTTTTTCACTGCCACGGGTAGCTTATTTTTGGGCTAGGACACGTTCTCCAAGTCCTCAGGCTGTATAATTGTTTTTTTTTGTTGGTTTTTTTGTTTTTTTCTCCGTCTGTTACCATTTTGTGATTAGTGCATTCATATTTTTTTTTTGTGTGCAGTGAATTCCTCCAATGAAGTGGCGCTTTGTTGGTGGGTGGGCGGAGTCAGAGGAGGACGTGGAATAAATCAACAGGAAGACGGATCTGCAACAACCTGCTGAAATAAGTGCTGTGTCTGTACGATCGCTGCACTTATAGAGGTAACACTGCTATATAACACCCTCCCCTCCAATTCACTAAGCTGCTCATGTCAGAAGACTACTTTCAGAGCCCTATTTTATACTGTTATATCATGGGGCTGTGTGGTACAGACATAGCAGTGTCCTTGCATACATTATACTCAGTTCACGTATGTTGTGGATCTAGCCTTTTTTTTTACTTGCCAGGGCGATGCTGTGGTGTAATTATGGTTAATAAGAATCTGTGTGTATTTGGGGATGATTATTGAATCTGCAGCCATGTCTGTTTCCCCCATTTCAAAAGGGTAATTTACTGCATTTGCTTCTTCTTTTGCCATATCAGTGTAGAAATGTGTCCTCTTGTGTTTATAATTGGTTTTCTAAATGGAGATTCAGAGTAGAAATTAGTGTTATAGAAAAGGATGGCCCCCTGTAAGTTGGGCTTTTTAGGATTGGTCAGGGCTTGTTTTGGATTTGATTTTCACTAAGTGGTTGCTTGTTTTTCATTTCAGAGTTGGCAACCCTGGCCAAAGCTGTGCGACACTGCAGAGTAGAAGGACCAATCACACGCTGCAATAATGGAGACTGCAGCGTCTGACTATTCGTCCAACTCACACACCCATTCACAGTCATATTAAAGCATAGTTGCAGACCTCCTTTCCAAAAGATGTGGTGATGACTTCCATGGCGGCAAAGACAAATCACGATGCACATCACGTAATCATGCTCTTGGGCAGAACATGATGATGTCATCATGCCATGGTGGGCAGAGCTTTGTAGCACAAATCATATCATCATGCTGTGTTCTGGCCATTGTTTCTTGTTTTGGCAAACTTTGTGGAGGTAGCCAGACTCTCCTCCATTATTCAGGAGTCTCCCAGGCATTTTTTAAGAGTGGGAAAGTATCTTTTAAAGTAATAAACTGAAATGTTCTGCCACTAAGGTGGTAAAATAACTTTTCAGAGTATCAGCTGAATTATATTATGAATGTAACTGCTCCGTCACATAACATCATGAGCGAAAGCATATTTCTTCTTAGATGGTTAGTATTTCTAGAACAGATATGAAACATAACCTAGGAAATAGTTAGAAATAGTTTAGAACAGCAAAACACAATCTTAAGATCAGATTTAACATTTTTCTTTTTTTTTATTAGTTCATTCTCAAAGGATCTTGTTAAAAAATAACCCTACAAAGATTTAGTAAGAAAAATTAACAATACCAGAAAACCTTTGAACAGACTGATAACATATACTACCACGATCTTTTATTTTAGTTACATGATCTGTTTTGTAATAGTTCCACTGACTATTTCAAATAAATAAGAAATGATGATAAATGGTTTGAAGCAAGTGACCTAAACGTAAGTTGTGGTGATAGATCGTTTTATTTAAGGGTGTGCGCCGGCCACTTTTGGTGTTTTGGGTTTTGGGTTCTGATTAGCTTGAGGTTTTGGGTTCTGATTTGTTTTGCCAAAACACCCCACGAAAGGTTTTGGTTCTGATTTTGGGTTTTGGGTTCTGATTTTTTTAAAAAAAGCATAAAAAGTGCTAAAATCCATATTTTGTTTTTTTTTCACTCCTACACTATTATTAACCTCAATAACATTCATTTCCACTAATTTCCAGTCTATTCTGAACACCTCATACCTCACAATATTGTTTTTAGTCCAAAAGGTTGCACCGAGGTAGCTGGATGTCTAAGCTAAGCGACACAAGTGGGCGGCACAAACACGTGGCCCATCGTAGGTGGCTGTGTAGGCTTGAATGGTCTTTTGCTGCTCCTCCATCCTCTGCAGCATATAGAGGGTGGCGTTCAAGCACGTCACTACCTCTTGTTTTAGTTGATGGCAGGGCAGGTTCATGCTTTTTTGATGTAGCAGGAACAGTGAACGTAGTTTAATATCTGATACTAATATTTCTGCACTGCAGGAACAGTAAACGTATTTTAATTTAGCAGTACTAATATTTCTGGACTGCAAGAACAGTGAACGTATTTTAATTTAGCAGTACTAATATTTCTGGACTGCAAGAACAGTGAACGTAGGTATTGCAGTACTAATATTTCTGGACTGCAAGAATATATTGCTCTAGAATTTTTTTTATACTTTTTAAATTATTTTTTTATATATTTTTTAAATTATTTTTGTATAATTTTTTTTTTTTTTTTTTTAATTTTTTGATGATTTGTTAATAATTATAAAATTACTATGGACTTATCAGAACAAAGCACAGGACAAAAGCACCACTGGACTCAGCAGGACAGACACTGGCCAAAGCACCACTGGACTCAGCAGGACAGAGCACAGGACAAAAGCACCACTGGACTCAGCAGGACAGAGCACAGGACAAAAGAATAAAGCACCACTGGATTGATCACACAGGAGCAGGAGCACCACTACCCTACGACCTCCCTCTTCCCTGATCACAGCCCAAATGAAGATGGCGGCCGCAAGTGGCGAATTTATGACATCCGAGTCTCGCGATATCCGACGCGAGACTTGGATGTCATAGCCTCGTTTCGGATTTTTTTCCCGGGCAGAAGTACCCGAACAGTGCTCGGATCCCGTCGGATCCGCACTGTTCGGGTGGGCTCGGATTAGCGGAATCCGAGCCCGCTCATCCTTAGTTTTATTCAATAACCATCTAAAGTTTCCAAAATCTTCCTTAAAGCATAAAAAACTCAGGTTAGTTTTTTAATGTAATTTACCATGGTCGTCTATAAGAAGAATGCTGGTATATACCATTATCCTTTGTTTTGTTTTTTCAGGCTGCTATTAATGATTTATTATTCTGAACTACCATGGCAAGCACAGTCACATGGCATATGATGAAGTGAGCAGAGGGCATTTTGAATGCCATCTCTACCAACCAAAGTGACATTCTCCTTCTACCTATCTACTATCAGATGAACTGCTGAAAGCTGTGAGCTTGTGTCTGTGTAGCAGACTGACTATGTCTGTGTCTAGCAGCTATTTTTGTTTGCCAACCAGTGAGCTTTTGAAAAGGAGATAATGATATGTTGGAGAATTGCTAAGATATATTCTTCTTCTATTCTTCTTATTCATTATTATTATTATTATTATTATTATTATTATTTTTATTAATACAAATAATAATAATTTATTTATAAAGGGCCACAGAGTCCATATCTCTGGATAATTTTACAAATACAGTTATGCCATATCTAATGCAGTAAGCAAAATCATAGACATGAAGCAGTTATGCATAAGTAGCACAGATACTTGTATATAAGGTATTTAACTTGCAAATGAAAGAAAAAAATAAATAAATCTTGTGCAATTGCTGCTTTGAGGTGAAGTTTGAATAGCTTGTGCTACCTATTAGCTTAATCTAAAGGTACTTTGTAACTATTCAAGATCAAGGTGAAAACGGATGAGGAAAAAAACATTGTGAGCAGAGTACAATTGTTCAATAAATATAGAAGGCAGCATGAAGAACTGATTACATTCTAGTAAATACAATATTTCATAGGAAGTTACATTATCTGATTGTCTTCTGCTGCGTTCAGTATATTGTCCAGTAAATATGAGCCTCAAATATAGAAGTATTAACCCTTTCACTTTCTGTTCTTATTTAACACTTTTAGTAGTGGAGTCATTTTTTTATTTTTTGCATACGTCCGTCTGGTCCTTTGGCCCAAACACCGGACAAACAATGAACAAATAGGCCACTTGTGTCTGGCACTTGTGCCAAATGCCCTGACTGTAATACTCTCATGGACACTTGCCCGGTTTGTTCATTGTTTTTGTTTTCATTCCCATCTAATTATGGTATACATAGCACCATTTTAATGGCATGATATAAATTAAAATATAATACAATTGTTTTTCAGTCAAACTAAAGAAAGATAGTTTGGGACCAGGTTAGCAACAATTAAAGAGGGCCTTTTTGCCTTTTTAGGCCCTTTAGTGAGAGCATTACATTCTTTGCCAAATTCACAATAGATTTTTCAATCTTCTAGAAAATTTTAATATAAATATATATATATATATTTAAGATACTGTAGATCAGGGTTAGAGCAACTTATTGCTTTTGATCTTCATTCCCTGCCCATTTTGGATGTCCCCAGTATGTATCAGACCACCAGAATGATTACAGCAGCACAGAGTAATTAAGGAGATACAGTGACCTCCCCCCTCCTGTGATTATGTTAGGGAGAGCGGAGCTGCATGTGACACAAACAGTGCCATGATGTGAGAAAGGGAACAGAGTCAAATAGGAAACCACAAACTGAGAGATAGATATTGGAAGGAACAGGGATCTCAAAAGTACAGAGGTGATATCAGGCTCCTGACAAAATGGTTCTGGAAGTCTGTGGCATTAAATGTATCAGTATATTAAACAAATTTCATACATCCAACTTTTTGGGTTTTTTTTGTCACATTTAGCCACAAAATAAACCACCTTCCAGCTTTAAATTTTTTTAAAAAAACATGTTAGGCAATATGGTATTTTTAGTTGCAGAAAATGTAAATAGTTTGTATTTGGCATTGAAAAGATGAGTGGTCCAGTGGCAGTAACTCAATATTTATGAGGTAGAACAACCTGAAATGCCCAATATTTAATTTTACTGAAAGTTGGAACTGTCTTGGGGAAACACATTAGAGCCATAAGCTGTGATAGGTGGCTGCAGTGTTAGTGTTGTTAGACTAAAAATCCCAGCATGATCTCCCTGCTGTTAGGTACAGCTGCTCAAAGTCATGGACATTAATGGCTGCAAAACTGCACATGAGGAAACAATCCCAACACCACAACCATCTGCCAGACTGATAACACACAGATAAAACGTGTCTTCAGTGCAATTCGAAATCTTGGTGTAGGATAAAAGTATGATAATAAGTAATTTGGTGTTATGGTGATAGGAATGAATAGAGAGAGTCAATATTAGACATACCACACAAACATTAGGGACCATTTTGACAGAAGCCAATTAATCTATCAGTATGTTTTTGCACTGTGAGAGAACAGCAGAGCACCTGAAGAAAACCCACACAAACAGGAGCAGAGCATACAAACAGATACAGTGCTGGCTGGGTTTGAACCCATGGCCCCAGTTCTGTGCCACTATAATTTTATTCACTTATGCTATGGTGTGATAAGACTAGGGTCACGGGTTTGTCAGTCTTCATAAGACCTCAGATAGGACTGTGCTGTACCAGCCCCACACTGCGGCCTCTCCTCACAGTTCCCCACCAGGTGTGTCATTAGCATATTGTCATAATAAAGTACAGCTTGTTATAAAAATCAAGATACTGGAGGGTAAAAGGGCAGTTTTGTAGCTCTACACCTGTAACAAGGCTGCAGAATCAGCATATGATGGGTGTGAGGTGAAAAGAAATAAACTTCAAATGAAGAAAGATTTCTAAATTATAACAATATAATCTGCAATAGTGCTATTGCTCAATTCTTATCTACAGTAGAAGATAAGAATTGTGTATTTGCTATAAGGACATGATAGTGGATACTGCTATTAGAAAGTGATGATAAGATATTAGAGAAAAAAGAATTCCATATGTAACCCCTTGTTTACCGGCTGCGTGATGTAGGTGTATTCCCTCAACAAAACCTACTTCTGTAACACTTAGCCACCCGGATCAAGCTCAGTCTTTGTCCGCTCAGGATTCTGTGGGTGAATCGGCAGACAGGTGTCCCTGCTCTTGCATTTAATCACAGTAAAGTACTTGCAGTGCAAACACAGTAGGTGCAACGTTGTTCATTTACCAGTGTTGAAATAAATGGGCAGCAGACCCTCCCTCTAGTTGAAAATAAATAAGGTAGGACTTTCTATACATGCTCAAAACTTCATGTTTCAGCCCAGATCACTAAGTTACTTTAGGCAATACAGTTACTTGATACAAGAGCTGATATTATTGGATAGTGGGAATGCCACTGAACAACTGCTATCATCCCAGATTACTCAATCGCATAGGGATATCTTCATGTCATTTTATCATCAGCTGCACTCAGAAGACTGGCTAGTCTTGGACCTAAGGGGTGTTGCTCAAAGCAAAATCCATACTCACATTGCTCAACTCACAGATAGATCAGGTTAGCAGCCTCATATCCTGGCGGTGCTCTGAAACCATATTTCAGACTCTCATAAAATACTTCTCTCTGCATTCCAGAGTCTCCCTCTCTGTACTCAGACACTCTCATACATTGCAGCATCTCAATAGTCTGGTATTGAGCACAGTGGAGTCTGCTTCACTCAGCCTCACTCCACAGGTTGGGGTCACAAAGGGAGAAGACCAAGGGCCTGATTGATAAGGATCTTAAATGAAGAGGATTCTTATTTCAGTTTCCTGGACAAAACCATGTTACAATGCAAGGGGTGCAAATGAGTGTTCTGTTTTGCACATAAGTTAAATACTGACTGTTTTTTTCATGTAGCACACAAATACTTGATAGCTTATTTGTACACTGAAATTTAAAGTTGATATGTGTGTGCATGAAAAAACAGGCAGTATTTAACTTATGTGCAAAACAGAATACTAATTTGCACCCCTTGCATTGTAACATGGTTTTGTCCAGGAGACTGAAATAAGAATCCTCTTCATTTAAGATCCTTAATGAATCAGGCCCCAGAAACTTAGATTTCCCTGTGCCTCCTTTGAGCCAGGTTTTGTTGGGCTCTGGGTATTGTTTTACACTAGAAATCAAAGAGACTCTCTTTAAAAATGTGGGTCTCTCAATCACTCAACATGCACCTCTCAAGGCATCACACATGTCTACACATCACAAGGGGCGTGCTGCTCACCTATGCCACAGTAATTACTTAGAACTAAATCTCTGTCACTTTTATGCCTCAAAACTGACCCTCTATTGAGCCAGATGTATATTACCTGTGCTGTCCCCTGTGTAACCGTTTGGCTTGTTACTGCTCAGACATAATCTTGGGAAATCTCCAGAGTCCTGGGACACTTCCCAGAGATTAGCTGCTGGAGAAATTGCATATCCATTCAGCCCAAGTTGCTAGGATTGATAGAAAGGGACAAATAAAAACCATTGCAGAGTAGTCATGTTTCCATTCAGCAGTAAAAAGACATCAGGGGAGCCAGCTCTGAAGAACTACAAGGCCCAGCCACCACAGGCAATATCCAAGACCAACCAACTTACTGAGAGCCAATGATTTCCAGTTCCTAAGTGTCAATGACACATCCGCCATCTGCTCCCTGACCTGGCAGACGCCCTGAAGATGTCAATTGTAAGTGAACCTACAGATATACAAATTACACCCCCTGTGACCTCTCTGCCTAGGGTTATG
Source organism: Mixophyes fleayi (assembly GCF_038048845.1). NCBI lineage: Eukaryota > Metazoa > Chordata > Amphibia > Anura > Limnodynastidae > Mixophyes > Mixophyes fleayi. The sequence continues at coordinate 111,278,527 of NC_134402.1, forward strand.
AAGAGTCCTATGAGCATAAACTTCTCTACTTGGTAATAGACTATCGATTTGCATTTGGAATGTATAACAGCATCTCCCCATCCATGGCCAAAAGTATGGGGACACTGCCTTCTAATAAGTGTGTTTGGCAATATCAGCCACGCATACAGCCATGCATACAGCCACGCATACAGCCATGCAATCTCCATAGTCAAACATAAGCAGTTGCAGAGCTCGTACTGAAGAGCTCAGGGACTTTCAATGTGGGCTGTAATAGGATACCAACAAGCTAGTCTGTGAAATGTCTGCCCTACTAGAGCTGCCCCGCTCTACTGTAAGTGCTGTTATTGTGAAGTGGAAATGCCCAGGAACAACAACAGCTCAGCCACTAAATGGTAGACCACACAAGCTCACAGAATGGGACCCCGGAATACTCAAGACATAGTGAGTAAAAATAGCTGTGACATAATTAATGTAATTATTATTACGTTTGATAGATACGATGGAGTCATGATACATAGACATAGTTGTCAGAGCACAGATTGATTGCATATAAATAGAGTCTCTGAGATTTAATTACAACTGATTCCTGCCACAACACACTTATAATCTGATCATATGTTGATGTGTTTTAATTGAACTTTTGGAGATTATAACTTGATCGTATTAGTATCAACTTGCATTGTAGAGTTCCTCATTTTTCTCTGTATGTGTGGTTATTAAAATATTGATTATCTTTGTCAAGTGATTTATCTTATATGCATCTTCAGAGTGATATATGTGTATATATTTTTAATTTAGATATATTAAGCATTTGATATCAATAAATTGCTATACGGAATTATTACTTTAGGATATATCTATAAAACCAAAACTTGCCTTTCTGTAATCTCTAACTCCTTTTTATTTCCATCATTCAGTTTGGCTTGGAAGAGGGAGACAATTTAACTAAAATTGGAGATATCATTAATTGTGTGTGATCAACAGCACAATGAAGTTAATCACATCATTTGTCCTGCTATACAGCACTTAAGAAATAACTCATGAAGTGCAAACCACAGTGAATAGGAGTCAGAGGCAGACAATTTTTCTCTTTTTGAAAAGCCTGGGATGGGTGCTTTTGTGACCCAAGTGCAAAAACAGGTGTAAGCCCAAAAAAGTGCCCAAGGTTGCAGTAAACTTCAGAAAAAGGAAAGACTCCTCTATTCCCAACCATGAGACCAAAAGGTCCCTTTGAGACATTTGCAGAAAGGCTAGGGGGGTCCCTTTACCCTGCAGTCCATAGAAGCTTCACCCAGGGACTGGGAACTTGCTCTGCCCAGAAGGGTGGACATCATAGTTTTACTGGGAGTGCGAGCCTCAGGGCTTCAAACCCCCCCCCCCCCCATATCAGTAGGGAAGGCAGAGCCCAAAAGGGCATAATGCCCGCCTTGGATCCAAGCAAAAAACAACCACAAAAATAAAAGTACAGGTGACAAATCAGGAGGTGAAATAAATAAATTAGTGCCAAGTGAAAACGGCCTCAACCTCATGGCTGAGCTATTTTAAAAAGAAAGGCTTGAGGGACGAAAGGAAGCTAAGTATAGCAAAGAAGACTGGGTAAAATGTGCACCGTGTTCTACTCTGTTACATGAAGTTCCACGCTCCCTCAGTGATTTTCTGGCACCCCCAGGTTGTCCAGAGGACCAAAGAGGTAGTCTCTCCATTATCAGATGGGTCACCACTCCCGCCTACAGCAATACTACACTTCATCAATCATCATCATCAACATTTATTTATATAGCGCCAGCAAATTCCGTAGTGCTTTACAATTGAGAACAAACATTGATAAGACAATACTGGGTAATACATACAGACAGAGAGGTAAGAGAACCCTGCTCGAAAGCTTACAATCTATGGGACAATGGGAGTTAAAAACACAAGAGCATGTGCTACATCATATTGCACAATGGACCAGCTAGAATGCAAAGGTAAAAGTATTGAGTGTGCTGTGTGTGTGGCAATGTTGGTCAGAGGGTTGTTGTCTTGCGTTAGCAGTGTAGAGGATGGTAATAGGGTAATCTAGAGAAATTAAGATGATGGTTGAGGAATATCATAACCTTGTCTGAAGAGGTGGGTTTTCAGTGAACGCTTGAAGGTTTGAAGACTAGAGGAAAGTCTTACTGTGCGTGGGAGGGAATTCCACAAAGTGGGTGCAGCCCGGAAAAAATCCTGTAACCGAGAATGGGAGGATGTGATGAGAGTGGAGGAGAGACATAGATCTTGTGCAGAACGGAGGTGTCGAGTAGGGAGATATTTCGAGACAAGTGAGGAAATGTATGTCGGTGCAATTTTGTTGATGGCCTTGTATGTTAGTAGAAGAATTTTATATTGAATTCGTTGAAATACAGGTAGCCAATGTAGAGACTGACAGAGTGGCTTAGCAGAGGAATAACGGTTTGTAAGGAAAATCAATCTAGCCGCTACGTGCAAAATAGATTGTAGGGGTTCAAGTCTGACTTTGGGAAGACCAATAGTCGATGCGGGAGATGATGAGTGCATGAATTAATGTTTTTGCGGCGTCTTGTGTCAGATATGTGCATATTCTGGAAATGTTCTTTAGGTGTATGTAACATGATTTAGATATAGAGTTGATGTGGGGAATAAACGACAGTTGTGAATCAAGGATTACACCTAGGCAACGAGCTTGCGGGGTGGGATTTATGGTCATGTTATCAACAGAAATAGAAATGTCAGGCAGGAAGCTTCCGTGTTTGGGTGGGAATATTAAAATTCAGTTTTTTAGAGATTGAGTTTGAGTTGGCGAGAAGACATCCAAGATGAAATGGCAGAAAGACAGTCAGTAACGCGAGACAACACAGATGGTGAAAGATCAGGAGAGGATAGATAAATTTGTTTATCATCCGCATAGAGATGATACTGAAATCCAAAGGAGCTTATTGGTTTTCCAAGAGAAGTGGTGAAGATAGAGAATAGCAGAGGACCTAGGACTGAGCCTTGTGGTACTCCAACTGATAAAGGAAGCGGAGCAGAGGTGGATCCAGAGAAATTAACACTGAAAGAGCGATTAGATAGGTAGGATGAGAACCAGGATGGGACAGTGCCTTCAAGACCTAGGGATTGTAGCGTTTGTATGAGGAGAGAGTGGTCAACAGTGTCAAATGCAGCAGAGAGATCCAGGAGAATTAGAAGAGAGTATTGGTTATTATTTTTTGCTGTGATCAAATCATTGACAACTTTGGTTAGCGCAGTCTCTGTGGAGTGTTGAAAGCGAAAGCCTGACTGAAGAGGATCCAATAGGTTGTTTGCTGTAAGAAAGTGTGTGAGGCGAGTGTAGGCAATTCTCTCGAGAAGCTTGGAGGGGCATGGGAGCTGGGAGATAGGGCGGTAATTTACGAGAGAGTTAGGGTCAGAATTCTGTTTTTTTAAAATGGGAGTAATCACTGCATGCTTGAATAGTGATGGAAAAATACCAGTAGAAAGAGATAGATTACAGATTTTAGTTAGAGTGGGAATGAGAACAGGAGACAGGGACATACCAATTTGTGAGGGAATGGGATCCAGAGGACAGGAGGTAGAGTAGGAAGATGAGAAGAGAGTAGAAACTTCCTCTTCATTTGTGGGATCAAATGAAGAGAGAGTGTCAGAGGATGCTACAAAGAAATTGAGCCGATTGCTTGTCAAGGGAGATGATACCATTTCAAGCCTGATCTTATCAATTTTGTCTTTGAAATAGGAAGCAAGATCCTGTGCACTGATGTTAGTTGGAGGATTTGGAGCAGGAGGATTCAGAAGAGAGTTAAATGTGTTAAAGAGGCGTTTAGGATTAGAAGCCTGAGCATAGATGAGAGATTGGAAGTAGGTTTGTTTAGCAGTGTCCAGAGCATTTCTATAGGAGTGGTAGATATCAGTATATGTGATATAATCATTAGAGGTGCAAGATTTACGCCAGTGACGTTCTGCTTTACGAGAAAGTTTTTGTAGAGTTCGTGTTACTGTAGTGTGCCACGGTTGGCAACGAATTCTACGCGAAGTATGTAGTGTCACTGGAGCCACTTGATCCAGGGCATTTGCTAGGGTTTGATGAAAATGGGGTACTGCCCGATCAGGGGAGGAGAATGTAGAAATTGGGGAAAGGAGGTGTTGGAGAGAGGTGGAAAACTGTTGAAAATCAATAGAGTTGAAATTCCTGTGGTTGTGAAGAGGTTTGGCAGAGTTTGACACTAGGGAGAGTAAAGAACTGGGGGTGAGCACGTAGCTAATAAGGTGATGATCTGAGAGGGGGAAAGGAGTGTTAAGGAAACCAGAAACTGAGCATAGTCTAGAGAAAACAAGATCAAGACAGTGGCCATCCTGATGAGTAGCAGATTCAATCCACTGGGAGAGGTCAAGTGAGGAGGTTAGAGAGAGTAGTTTGGAAGCAGCATTGGAACGTGGATTAGAAATAGGGATGTTGAAATCACCCATGATGATGGTGGGGATATCAGTAGATAAGAAGTGAGGGAGCCATGCAGAGAAGTGTTCAAGAAAGTGTTGGTGTGGACCAGGGGGGCGATAGAGAACAGCAACACGCATAGAGAATGGGTTAAAAATCCTAACAGCATGTACTTCAAAAGATGTGAACGTGAGTGATGGGACACTTGGTAGAACTGTGAATGTGCACTGTGGGGAGAGAAGTTGTCCAACCCCCCCTCCTTGTCTGCCTCCTGGTCTGGGGGTGTGGGTGAAATGGAGACCACCATGTGAAAGGGCTGCAGGTGAGGCAGTGTGATCTTAGCCAAAAGGACAAAGGGAGCCAATAGTTGCTGGTGCAGAACAATATGAGCAGCATTAGCAACAATTTGTGCTCAGGCAAATAAGCAGGGATACTGATCCACAACCAATTATAGTGGGAGATGCAGCCTCAGGAAAATGAGGATGTCCGTTTGTTATCATACCAGGGCGGTTTAGATGTAACCTATCTTGATTAGTAGGGACAGGCTCAGTATCAGCCATCATTAATTTTTTTCATTATTACAACTATTGATAATATGATGATTTACAGAGTATTGTTACTAATTTGCCCACTACCTTCTGGCAGAAAATGAAGCATATATTAAAGTAGATTGGAGACTTTAGCTAACATGTATCAATTCAGTTAGAAACATAATAGCCACATTCCTACTCCCTTCCTTAGTCACTTACTTGGCAGTCAGCCAACTCTGCTGTCACCTTCTTATATTGTTACAACAATGTTGTAGTGCTCTGTAAAAAAGTTGACCCTTTGGGGCATATTCAATTGTTTAGTTCTCGCGGCGTGTAAAAACTATTATCGTTAATACGGTAATAGTTAGCTGTATTTCAGTTCGCGGCTCAGGGAGCTGCGAGCTGAAATCCAGCGAGTAAATTACAGTATTAACTGTTTTTCCGCGTAATAACGGTAATCGTGCGCGGACCGCGAGATTTTTGGCGTTTCTGCCGAGAATTGAATATGCCCTTTTGTGTTGCAATCGAAAATATTTGCAAATTTTACAGTATATAATGTTTATCATTACAAGTCCTCAGACGTATGGGTTTTAAAATAAAATGCTCCAACTTTTTTTAATGGTTTGAGCACGGGTTCAAGAATATTCTAAATGAACAGACCCATAAACATACACTTTCTAAATTTCTCGTTTTTTGATGCTACCTGCGCATTTACAAAAATTAACTCTCTGTAAAATATTATGAAGTTTAATGGCAGTACTAATTAAGTACAAAGCCACTCGCTCAGGTAAAGCAAGGCCAAAGTTCAAGGTTTTGTCTGCTCTTTTAATTAGCATTACATTTTAGAACCCATGCATATGATCCCTAAAGACAGTAACATGAAAAAAAAAAGTTTGTGAGGCACTCTCTGAACTGGTGGTTATGTATTGAAACAAAAATATTTGGAAATCGCTTTTAATTCTCCATTCCTATTTTGCTCTGAATATTGAATGTACATCCCATGGTCCACCTCTTTTGTCATATCACATGGCAACTTTTGTGCACATTCACCCGTTTTATGGGTCAGTGCATCTATTTGTGGGCAAAAATAGCAGCATCTGCAGAGATGAAAACTTTACATTATCTGAGTTATCGGCGATCAGGGCTTGTCCTATACTTCCGTGGGGTTGCATTTTGTACCGTTTAGTTGCACTTTTGGGAAAAGGTGCATTTTGTTAAATATGTTTAATTCAATACAAGTTTGAACAATCATACAGTGAAATTGGAACATGAGATCATAAAATCAATAAGCTAACATAGATAATCAGTGTGCTGGGGGATTTTTCTCTGTGTTTGTTCCTTTCAGGATAACTCCACCCTTTCAACCACCTGCTATGAGCCTATAAATTGATTGAGCAAACTCCACTTCTGTATTGTTTGTTTGAGGGGCATGTTGGTATCAGTAGCCAGGGCTGTCAAGAGGAACTCAGGGCCCCGGTACAACAACTTCATGGGGCCCCCTTATAGGTGCGCATGCTGAAAAATTTTGCGCTGCCGCTATGCGGCGGACCAAAGTTGTAGGTGGGTGTGGTCATACAATTGAGGGCGTGGTTATGCATCATTGGGGCATGCTGCTGGTGGAAGAAAAGCGCTAGGCCCTGAATTCGCCAGAGTGTGACATATGTCCAAGCACTCCTGACTTTCAAGACATCTAGTACAGAAAGAATGCAGTGTGTACACAGAGAGTTCACAGTGTTGGCCTGTACCTTACATTGGGCAGAACACTCACCAAAAATTTACATTGTCCCACTAGAATCACAACATTTCACACACTCTCCTGCTCTCTCCTACTTGTTCTTCTCACTTTCACCCAATGTGGCCGCAGGTTTCTTTAGTTGCGGATTGTCTGGGTCCTGGAATGTTGGGGGACCCTATTTGGAAAAAAATGGCTACATTTAGAAAATTACAACCAGCCCCACCGTTAAATCAATGGCACCCATGATTAATAATTAGACCTTCCTCCAGCCCCAACATTAAAATAGTATTCCCATTGCCACGCAAACAAAATAGCAACCATTAATTAGCCACCATCTACCTCACACACACTACATTGCCAAGAGCTCCCTGTGCCATCACACACACATTACTGTTCCCCTTCATCATCACCACGCTATGCCCCCTTATGATCGCACTGCGCCCTCCATCCTGCCTTTGCCCCTTTCTTCATCCCCCTGTGCCATGCTGCCTTTGCCCCCTCCTTTCATCATCCCCCTGTGCCATGCTGCCTTTGTCCCTCTTTTCTTTATCCACCTGTGCCATGCTGCCTTTGCCCCCTAATTTCATCCTCCCCCTGTGCCATGCTGCCTTTGTCCCTCTTTTCTTTATCCCCCTGTGCCATGCTGCATTTGTCCCGTCCTTTCATCATCCCCCTGTGTCATGCTGCCTTTGTCCCTCTTTTCTTTATCCCCCTGTGCTATGCTGCTTTTGACCCTCCTTTCTTTAACCCCCTGTGCCATGCTGCTTTTGTCCCTCTTTTCTTTATCCCCCTGTGCTATGCTGCTTTAGTCCCTCTTTTCTTTAACCCCATGTGCCATGCTGCTTTTCTCCCTCTGTTCTTTAACCCCCTGTGCCATGCTGTTTTTGTCCCTCTTTTGTTTAACCCCCTGTGCCATGCCGCTTTTGTCCCTCCTTTCTTTAACCCCCTGTGCCATGCTGCTTTTGTCCCTCTTCTCTTTAACCCCCTGTGCCATGCTGCTTTTGTCCCTCCTTTCTATAACCTTCTGTGCCATGCTGCTTTTGTCCCTCTTTTCTTTAACCCCCTGTGGCATGCTGCTTTTGTCCCTCTTTTCTTTAACCCCCTATGCCATGCTGCTTTTGTCCCTCTTTTCTTTAACCCCCTGTGCCATGCTGTTTTTGTCCTTCTTTTATTTAACCCCCTGTGCCATGCTGCTTTTGTCCCTCCTTTCTTTAACCCCCTGTGCCATGCTGCTTTTGCCCCTCTTTTCTTTAAGCCCCTGTGCCATGCTGCTTTGTTCCCTCCTTTCTTTAACCCCCTGTGCCTCTCTGCGTTTCTCCTCTTTCACTTACCTCTGTATTGCTTTTTTTCTTTTCTTCTCTCTTCTCTCTTCTGTCTTCTGCCTTCTTCTGTGCTCGGCTCTTCACTGAACTTCGGGCATGACGTGATGACGTCACGCCCGACATTCATTGCAAACAGAGAGGGGAAGAGGGACGCCGGCGCCGCGGTCATGTGAGTATTTCTATACACCCCACGAAGATAAGGCCAATGTTGGGAATTGAACTCGTGACCCCAGTGCTGTGAGGCAGAAGTGCTAACCGCTAAGGCACTGTGCTGCCCCATTAAATTATGTTGTCTGATATAGATTATTAGTAGATAATGTGATCTTGCCTAGAGTTTAGTGCTGTGAACCCCTATTTACTTAAAACTGAGTTAAAACCTTTTTGGCATTTTTGGTTGATATCAAATTAAAATTGTTGCCCATCTTGGCTGGTGGAAAGCAGTATGGAATCTAGGATAATATAGAAAGTCCTGTCCCTCTTTTAATACATATCATACAGTATAAGAATATGAATGACATAATACAGTCATAAAGAATTAATGCAGAGTGTTTTTCTGTACCTACGACCTTCTTCCTGTTCTTTGAACAGATATATATTTATGACACTGCTATATTATATAACCTTTGCTCAAGAAATGGGAAAACAGGTTCTGACAAGGGATAATTAGAGATATAGCATATTTATTTGTGTTCTAGTCTTTACCTAGATTGTGTTTACAAGATCTCTCATACGATAATCTTTAATCTGTTTTGACAAATGGCCTTTCTCAAGTCATGGCACCAGGTTTACTAAGACCTGAGGCAAAATCTTATTATGAAAAAAATAATCATAGTTTAAAAACAAAAACAATTGTAACGATAAGAGAAAAAGGACAATTTTAATATGAAAGTGGTAAATAATAGGTTAAAACTTGTAATACAATATAAAAATATATGTCTCACCTTGCATTGAAGAGCTGTACAAGGCAATCACATTATGATGTATGTGTGATGCAGTACTGGGCACTTAACTGGGCATTTTACAGGCAACTAAATGGGGTTGTCCTCTTTTGGGCTTCCACTGTTGCCTGACGTCCCTGGAGCACTGTATCTGCAGCAGGTAGAGGACTGAATAAAAGATTGCCAAAGTGGCCAATACCAGGAATGGGAGCAAAAAAGAAGATGAAAATTTAGGACATATTGACATGATCAGGGACAAGTGCAGGATTTTGGAACAGTGAAGTCCAACTTTGCCTTTCACCAAAATATTCATGTTATATGTCAACTATTACATGCTGCAAAGTTTGCTATATATAGCAAACAATCTGCCTCAACTACTGCAACCTCCCTCTACCTGGCATTCCCCTCACCCATCTATTCCCACGTCAATCCATCTTAGATGCTGCAGCAATACTGATCTTTCTCTCTCACAGCTCCACATCTAATGCACCACTTTGCAAATCCCTACACTTGCTCCCTGTGTCCTCCAGAGCTCAATACAAATGACTCTCCTTACTAAATAAGCCCTCAACAACAATATCACTTCAATACCATCTCAAAATACTCTCCTACTCGCCCACTTAGATCTACCTCTGACCTGCCTCTAACCTCATCAACCGCCTCACACTCCTGCCTGTAAGACATCTCCTGTGCCACTACCCAATTATGAAATCCTTACCAGCCTTATTAGACTCTCCCACAACCTTCAAATCTTTAAACCATCTCTGAAAACCCATCTCTTTATTAGAAACTACCCCTCTCCCACCTATACTACCCACACTGGTACACCCCCACAACTATCCCAATCTCCACTTGTGCTACACCTGCTCCTCTTGTCTCAGCTGTGCCCTTCCTCATTAGACTGTAAGCTCTCTCATGAGCAGCGCCATCCCTACATTTTTCTCCTTCATATCTGCATTTATTTTGTTTCTATTGAATGTCCCTGTTCTACGTGTACCCTGTTTCTTTCACTGTCCGGTGATGTGGAGCACTGTGACTCTTCACAAATTAACTGTAGTAAAAATAAACTTGCTCTGGGAAAGTCCACAAATCACACTGCCATGCAAGAAACTCAGTCCGGTCAACAGGGAATTTTGGGCAGACCTGGGCATATTTACTAAACTGTGGGTTTGAAAAAGTGGTTATGTTGCCTATAGCAACCAATCAGAATCTAGCTATCATTTTCTAGAATGTACTAAATAAATGACAGCTAGAATCTGATTGGTTGCTATAGGCAACATCTCTACTTTTTCAAACCCGCAGTTTAGTAAAATCTAGCCCTTGGTTTTTCATGAAGGCCAGGCTAAATATAAGTAAATAACCAATGGCTGGATGACAGATGTTACATAGGAAGCAGAACCCAGAGCTTCCAATGCTGCTATCCCAATGCCTTCTTGCTTCATAGTAGCCACAACCGTGTGTGGCAGTGACACTCATACAAAAAGTCTGGCATAGTATGATGATGATTTTGGAGAGGAAGTAGGAGAGGACATTGCAACAGAAAAGTGTTCGACAGAGCTCTCAAGCTGTCCACACACACATGCAATCCAATTGCTGCTGGATCTGTTTCCAAATTGTCCTCACATGCTAGGCTATTGTGTCACAAAATAGCAAAGAGTGAGCTGAAGAAGCAGATATCTCTATGCACAAGATTACTTGACAATCAATGACAGCACACCATACAGTGTGGTCATTTGATGATAGGATTTGACACAGACACATATTTGCATGCAATCAAAGAACAGGCAATCATTTTATCCCACACACATGACCATTTTCACCTGTTTAAATGGCTAGATTGTTTTTTTTAAATTGTAGTATGAGTGGGCAGCTTCAAAGGGTCAGTAAGGTAACCCATATTTAAATCCACATAAAAGGCACATTCAGTCATAAATATTTGTGTTTTGAGTAAAGATGGAAATCAGAGACATAAAGAGAGATAAGTATCTAACTGAAGAACAATATGGAATGATGATATTCTATATATATATCTACTTAAAAGGGTTCTATCTCATATAGCAAAATGTATGCTGTGACTGTACGCTTGATATCAGACATATCTATAGATCTTGAAGATGAATGTGCTCAATGGTCCTCTTGTAAAAAGGTGCTAGGTCTGGTCTGGCAAAGACCTCTCTGTACATCAGGTCTGATTAGAGTAGTTATAAAAATGCAAATCTTTGCAGTAATGGTGATGTTGTTAAGGAACTTTTGACAGAAGTGCAGAAAACAAGGTGTTTTCTTAGAAGTTATCAGTGATTTCACATTTAAAGGAGTGATCTCTGTACTGGGCAGGTTACTGATTAATAAATTGTTTTTTTGGCCTGTGTGCCCATCACACACCCCTGCACTGCCTCCATCGGAAATACAGCTCTCTTGTCTGATGGACCAGATTAGCAATTCATTGGAGCAAACACACAAGCCTCTTATTTCATTGGCTTGCTAAGGCGAGCCTCTGCTGACAGCAGCTGAGTCACTGAACAGTTGTCAGAACATTGGCCTCTGAGCTGTGTGTTAAGAGAAAACAGTGGAGGAAATGTTCTAAGAACTATTATAGAATGGTGCTTATTAAAGCACTATGTGTACCATTAATATACTTTTCTCTATACATCATATTAGGTGCAATCACTGCAGACTGTATGCAATAGATGGAATTTGCACTGAGACATGACTTATTTTGGATGAAAATGTGTGAGACAATGAGGTCCAATCTGTATAGGAAGATAAGAGAACAATTATCAGTGATGCTCAACCTTTACCTGGGACCCCAAGTGTTGATGTGTCATCATTGTTAATGAACCCCATTGTTATTGGCATGTGTGATAACAAGGGTTCTCAGAAGCAGACTTTGGGATCTTGATCCTAAACCTACATCTTGTGCGCCTTACTTGGATCTCAACCTACTCCTTGTGCACCTCTGCATAAGATGACACCACTATACGTGTTATTCATCACAATGACCTACCCTGCCTCTACCCATTATATCAGTTAAAATAATGTGTAAGCAATAAAGACCCATGCTAGCAAAATATATTTCCAGGGTCAAAAACATAAATTGAATGAACTGAAATAAAGAGATAATTGCAGGCTGGATGTACAGTAAAAAAAATAAAAACTCTGTCTTATTACATCTCTGGTCCTTTTGCCTAAAATGGAGGCCACAAGCATAGGAGTACAGAAGTCTAGTGATCATCAGAACAGACACTTTTACATAACCCTTTCACAAGAAAAAAATGAACCGCCTCACTACCTCAAAGTGAAATGCCAGATTTCGAAGTCTGAGAAAACTACACAACATTTGAGAAAATTGCTGGAAATTCCAGGAGAGTAAGCAAGTATAGAAAAATAATACCTGTATAGGGGCCACAAATTATAATCAATATAGAGACATTATATCCAATTCTGTATTAATAAAGTGAAAAGCTCCTGCAAAACAGAAGGCTGCGACCCTCCTTGAATAAGTTCGGGACCAACCAAATTTCAATCGTTGATTTCTGTGGAGTAAACAAGTATGCTCTAACTACAAGCTTTTATCTTACAGAGTGACATCTGATTCTCTCTAAAACTTCATTCATTTCTAACCTATTTTAATTTTATGTACATATATATATATATATATATATATATATATATATATATACACATAATATGGACAAAAGTAAGCAGACGCTTGACCATTACACCAACAGGGACTGTAATGACAGTGTATTCCAATACATATACTTTAATATGGAGTTGGTCCCCCTTTTTGCAATGATAACAGCTTCCACTCTTCTTGAAAGGCTTTCCTCAAGATGTAGGAGTGGTTCTGTGGGAATTTGTGCCCATTGATTCTGTAGAGCATTTATGAGGTCCGGCACTGATGTTGGACGAGAAAGCCTGGCTCGCAATTTCCATTCCAGTTCATCCCAAAGATGTTCGATTTGGTTGAGGTCAGGGATCTATGGGGACCAGTCATGTTCTTCCACACCAAACTCATCAAATCATGTCTTTGTAGTCCTTGCTTTGTGCACTGGGGCACAGTCATGTTGGAGTAAAAAATGGTCTTCCTCAAATTGTTGTCACAAAGTTGGAAGCGTAGCATTGTCCAAAATGACTTGGTATGCTGAAGCATTAAGATTGCCCTTCACTGGAGATAAGGGGCCTAGCCCAAACCCTGAAAAACAGCCCCATACCATTATCCATCGTCCGCCAAACTTCACAGTTGGCATAATGCAGTCAGGCAGGTAACGTTCTTCGGGCATCTGCCAAACCCAGACTCCCCCATCTGACTGCCAGAGAAGCGTGATTTATCACTCCACAGAACACGCTACCACTGCTCCACAGTCCAGTGTCGGTGTGCTTTACACCACTCCATCCGACGTTTGGCATTGGTCTTGGTGATGTGAGGCTTGCATGCAGCTGCTCGGCCATGGAAATCCATTCCATTTAGCTCCCCCACACAGTTTTTGTGCTTACATGAATGCCAGTGGAAGTTTGGAACTCTTCAGCTATGAAATCAGCAAAGCATTGACAACTTTTGCGCACCATGTACGTTAGCAGTCATTGACCCCGCTCTGTGATTTTACATGGTCTTCCGCTTCATGTCTGAGTTGCTGTTGTTCCTAAATGCTTCCCTTTCTAGTGATATCACTTACAGTTGACCTTGGAATATCCAGCAGGGATAAAATATCATGAACCATCTTATTGCAAAGGTGGCATCTTATCACAGTACCTCGCTTGAAATTACTGAGCTCCTTAGAACGACCCGTTTGCAAATGGAGACTGAATGGCTAAGTGTTTGACTTTATACACCTCTGGCAATGAATCTGATTGAAACACCTCAATTCAATAATTAACAGTTGTGGCCAAATACTTTGGTCCATATAGCGTATATATACAGTGGTGGAAGTGGGGGTGTATACGGTGGAATGCCATACCGCCACTTCTCCTACTGCCTTCATTGTAACACTGTCACTTACATTCCCATTACATTTTACATGCCACTACATTTACACTTCGACCACTGGTTATGACTATACATAGCTGTGATAAAAGAAGAATATAGTCATTGTAGTATTTTAATCATCACCCTAAATAAAAATCCTAAGATGGTTCTATGGTAATGCACTTTTAGCAACAAAATAACAAAATATATTCTTTAAATCTGCACATAATAATAATAATAATAATAATAATAATAATAATAATAACACCGTTTTGATATCAGTTTTGTAGCATTGCATATCACAGGCAAACACTCAATACAGTTTCTTTTTACAAGTGAAAAATACTTTTGTGAAAAACTCAAGCTAATCCATTGCATAGTTGTCCCTCACTAAAGAATAATGGTATAGGTTTGCTGCCTGCTGTACATGATACAGAACATTTTCTGGAGGGCAGGGCTTGGATAAAGGGCAGGTGCACTCTGCACCTCTCACAGATAAATCCTCCTTCTGAGCATCTCACCTAGGTGTGACATCATAGCTGGCTGGCTGTATATAAGAAATCCTTGTGAATGAATTGGCACAGAGGGAAATCTCTCAGCAAGAACAGTCTTTCTTTCCAAAGTGAACTGTAAGTACTAGCAATACATTACTGAATCAACCATAGATTACTATATGCAAAATCTGTTACCTACATGTAAACCATTGTACACTTGTCAGTCAGCCTAGCAGAAAACTGGATTTTATATTGAGAGCTGCCAACATAAATGTGTGATTTTGCTAATAATAGTGTAAGTGATATTACTGCAATTAAATGTTGGTTGAAGAGGCCTTATTATAGATCAAATAATTAATCCACAATATATACTTCTAATTAAATTAAAGGTAGCACTTCCATAAAATGGATTACAAAGTGTTCTCTGTAATGAAGGGTTTTACAGATATTATTTATGAAAGTTATGTTTTGTTACTGCATTATTAGTGTTCTGCTATGTGTGTGGCTGGATATGATGAGAGCTTTAGATCAAACATTATTAACTATTGTGCATCTGTGTTCCTATTTCCACACAGTGTCAAATTATTGTGATAAAAATGGTTGGACTGAGACCCTCTGACATCCCCCCTACACCAGCTGTCAAATTCATTGGTGCTGGAACAGCTGCATGCATAGCCGACCTCTTTACATTCCCCTTGGACACAGCAAAAGTGCGGCTGCAGGTAAGAGCGTTACTTACTTTGTCTCATTGCTGGGCTCTCAAAGATCCAGTGTCCATGGCCACAGCCAAGTTCAGCACAATTTGACACCACCTTTGTGTTGGTATATTGGTTGATAATTACACCCGGCACACACAATATGAGAGGGGGTACTGTGCAGTTACATACAGAACAAGATCCACATCCAGTATATAAAATGAGAGAAGTGAAACCATGCATTTGCTATATTTTAAGACAGTTGTAGAGAAATCCCAGAAGCCCAGTAGGCATGGCATCTAAGTAATGACTGCATGTGCCACATTTTTGGTGTTATTTCTGTAGATATCAATTGATGCACATCTGCCCTGGCTTCCTTACAAACTGTATCAGTTCCTAGATTTCTCCGGCTGGTACCTGAAGTCTACATTATTTTGTGGTTTATAAATTCCCCTGTTAAGTATCACTTATTAGTGACTCATTTTGAAAGTTTTCAATACAAAGGGTGCTAATGCAATTTTTTTCCATGTAGGGGAAATGCTGCCTGCTTTTGTTTTACAGGTACTGGGCAGCTGGGTTTTCCTCACTGTGCACACATTTTAATTCCCCCCTCAAGCAGTGCAACATGGTTTTGTCAAGGTTTTCTAGCATGTACTAAGCATGTGATCCACTGAACCCCTTGTTCACCAAATGCTATATGCTGAGCCCTTACATGCCATTCACTGAGCCAGGTCTGTTCCCACGCTGTCCATTGAGTCAGATGCCCTTTGTATAGTATACATTGGAGCAGCTGCCTTCACATGCCACCCACTGTGACAGGTGCCCCAATATACCCTCTACCTGGCCAGTTACTCCCACATGCTATCACTGAACTGGTACCTTCTAGCATTCACTGGGCCGTGACAGGGAACCACGGCTCTACCTAGAACCCTTACAACCTCCCACCTTCTAGAAGTCACTGGCAGTGGTGATTCTAGGCACAACCAGTTACTATAGTTATTGGTAGTCAATGTTGGGCTGTCAGCTGGCGCTCACCAGGCAGTGACCGGTAAAATCGAGGCATAAATTATGCCACTGTTTGTAAATTTGGAGCAACTTGAAAGGCAATTCTCTAGATACCAAGCTATAACTGTAACATAGCTTTTTTTTATTATTAATTACGGTTTTGTGTAACACTAATGAGACTTACTTATTTTGTCCCAACGTCCCTTAACATGTCTATTAATTATTAATTACTATTATTACTTTGATTACTACATAAAACTTTGTTTTTCCTTGTAGTTATTTAGCAGAATAAAAGCCCATAATTACAATTGTGCTCTTTTTAAATGTCAGATTCAAGGAGAGTCAGCAGTGTCTGGTGCTGTGAGTGGAATACGGTACAAGGGCGTGTTTGGAACCATAAGCACTATTGTAAAGACTGAAGGGCCCAAGAGCCTATACAATGGATTGGTGGCAGGACTGCAGAGACAGATGAGTTTTGCTTCCATAAGAATTGGGCTATACGATACAGTCAAACTCCTCTACACCAATGGGAAAGAGAGTAAGTGTAGCTAAATATATACACATATGTATGCATTACTTATATCAATGTAAGACTTCAGAGATTATTGTGTATTCCTGTTTGTACAGAAGCTGGGATTGGAAGCAGAATACTTGCTGGATGTACGACAGGGGCGTTGGCAGTCACGGTGGCCCAGCCCACTGATGTCATAAAAGTCAGATTTCAGGCACAGGTCAACCTTCGTGGGGTGAAGAAGAGGTACAATGGCACCTTGGATGCTTACAAAACCATTGCCAAGGAAGAAGGGATGAAAGGACTTTGGAAAGGTACATGGAATGCACAGTAGCAGTAATACATCCATGTGTACATAGAACGCACAGTAGCAGTAATTCATCCATGTGTACACAGAATGCACAGTAGCGGTAATACATCCATGTGTACAGAGAATGCACAGTAGCGGTAATACATCCATGTGTACACAGAATGCACAGTAGCGGTAATACATCCATGTGTACACAGAATGCACAGTAGCGGTAATATATCCATGTGTACATAGAATGCACAGTAGCGGTAATACATCCATGTGTACACAGAATGCACAGTAGCGGTAATATATCCATGTGTACACAGAATGCACAGTAGCGGTAATACATCCATGTGTACATAGAATGCACAGTAGCGGTAATACATCCATGTGCACATAGAATGCACAGTAACGGTAATACATCCATGTGTACATAGAACGCACAGTAGCGGTAATACATCCATGTGTACATTGAATACGTAGTTATTAATAGTGTAACACATACAATATTGATTCACTATAATTTTTTAATGAATTATTCTTGTGAGTACCTATTATTACCATAGTTTATTTATACAGCATCAGGATATTACACAGAACTTTACAGAAAATATTTAATCAGTCATATCAGTCCCTTACAGTAAGTGTAAATTCCCTTCCACACAGACTAGCACAATTTTTGTCAGAAGCCAATTACTCTACCAATAATCCTTTTCGACTGTGGGAGGAAACTGGCGTACCCAAAGGAAAACCACCTACACCTATGGAGAACATATAACTTCATATATATAGACCCTGGTAGGAATCTGCCCTCTGGCCCCAGTGCTCCGAAACAGCAGTGCTAACCAATGGTGTCACTGTGCCACAATAATTAAACAACGCTACAAACTATCAGTAATAAAGCAATGTGTTTGATGGAATAAGTCAACATGTAATTGAATTCACTTTTTCACTTGCAGGAACATTTCCAAATGTGACAAGAAATGCGATCGTCAATTGTACTGAGCTGGTGACCTATGACCTAATAAAGGAAGCCCTGCTGCAGTACAAGCTGCTGACAGGTAACTACACATAAAGGGAAAGACACAGATTGCTCCAGCATTGTACTTACGTTAAACATTATTGTTTAGGGCTTAAAATGTACCTGTTGTGCACATAAGGTGGAAGCAGACATGTTGTGGGATGAACTAATATGCAGCCTGTAAATGCACTAAGAACTAGTGACATCATTGAGCCACCAATGTGACAATTTAATGCTATTAATGCTCATTCCCTAGGTGTGATCGACTAATCTTAGCAATATATTTAGTAACTACTACTGATTTGACTAATTGGGGACAATCATTTATCAAAACCTTGCCAATTTTACTTTGATGATCATTTGGATATATATTTCTTTCTGACTTAATTTGTAGACTACTGCTGGAGCGCGAGGGTAGTAGTTTGTTTTTTAACTTATAATTTGTCTTGTTTGATGTGGGGCCTATTGCATTATTTATGTGTGAGTAAACACAATGAATTATTCCTTAATATATCAGCACTCATCTTGTACTTCTATATTTCAATCCCTGTGCATTAATGTTTTGCAGATAACCTTCCATGCCATTTTGTATCTGCATTTGGAGCTGGGTTTTGCACCACAGTCATTGCTTCCCCTGTGGATGTGGTAAAGACAAGATATATGAACTCTCCTCCTGGACAATACAAGTCAGCTATTAACTGTGCATGGACTATGCTCACTAAGGAAGGACCAACTGCCTTTTACAAAGGGTAAGTGAATATTAGGGAATACGCTATGGATGTTAAGATACCTCCCAGCATTTAGCATCACAAAATCAGGACAAAATAAGCCCCACCCCATCCTACCCAAACTCCGACCATAAATCAACAAATTCTTGTGAAAGCCCGCCCACTCTGTTATGCCCTACCCCTTTTGCGACCTGTAAATCAGTATGTCCCACCAAAATCAAAACAGTAGAGAGCTATGATATTAGGGATGAACCAAATGCAGTAGTCAGGGTAATCTTAAGGGTCTTCACAAGATGTTTGGCTATAACCTTATCTGAAATGTTCTTACTCTGCATTCATCCAACCAAATAAAATTCTTGAACTACCTGCAACATTAGTGTAGGTTGTTAGTTTCTGGAACTATGGTAAACATAATATTTTATTATTAATGCTTAAACTGGCCACACATGCTTAATAATTAGCTTACCACTTATACAAATCTGATCCCTGATAACAATCCAATTGAAATCGTTGAGATTGTTAATCAAGATGTTGTAGGACTATTGGTCTTTCGACCGAACAGGCCCCAATGAATGAGTAGATCTTATCCAAACTGGACATGTGCTTATTGGGATTCAGATTAAGATTCAGTACCAGATTTAGCAGAATATTTTGTAAAAGGATTCAGTAATCAGGTAAATCCCCAAATACCACATCCATCACTAATGTAATGGGCATTACTTCCACAAGCTGGATCCAAAGAGAATAAAAGAAGACATAAATATATTTTGTTCCAATTTTTGTACTTGGGTATTCACACATTCTGGTTTCAATTAAAATAGTCCAGTCGCAAAATGTTCATTGTATCTCACGTGTGATTTTCTTTACAGGTTTGTTCCTTCATTCTTGCGTTTGGGATCCTGGAACGTTGTAATGTTTGTGTCTTATGAACAACTGAAAAGGGCAATGATGAGGTCCAGAGAAAGAGCGGAGTATGCAGTGTGATATCCCGTATCTGAAACATTTGTCAAAATTATGGAAAATCCAGATCAAAGATAATCTTCTGCGATTCACTGGGATGGAGTCCACTGACAGACTGTGTGTGCGTGTCCGTCATACACGTGTATAGTGAAGGAGTTGCCTGTAACCAGTAAATCAATTTGTTGTCAAAGGCAAACAAACAACCTTGCCTTTAAATGGATGACAAACCTTACTCACTTATGGGGTATATACAGTGCACACTATTGTAGCCACCTTGTGCTCTTCATTAACAAAGTCAGCATACTGGCCACAGGACTGTACATGAAGGAGGCGTGAGCATTATTTATTAAATTATAATTGTTTAGAATAGATAAAATAGCTAAATATTTATTTATTTGTACTTTTAGCAGGTGGTTCAACGTTTTAGAAACAATGCCAGTAATCATTTAAAATAAACATTTTGAAAAAAAAAAGATAATTTTGGCCACAAATATCCAGCAATTATCCAAAATTATGATTAGATATTACTCATTTTTTACCCTAATATCAGAATTTGCACACAATTGCACTTTTATGTTATATGCAATCTGCAGAGCAGCAATGATCTGTTGAGTAGCATTGTAATATGTTGAACAGGTTAGAAGATTAGCCAGGATACATTCATTTCTTGTAGTTAATGGGAAATAGATGTACGTTATATTTCTCTGTATTATTTTTTTATGCATTTTCAAATCAGAAAAAGATAAAAAAAAATATTTTAAATAAAACATGAAAAAATGTATGCGTTTCCTACAGCAGTTAGACTTTTAACTACCAAACGTCTGGTTGTATAATTCAGTTGTCAAAAGACTGGATCAATATCAAATTTGGCCACACAGGCCATAACCGATTGGCCGAATAAACAGGTCACAATTGCTCCATGTTTCCAGCTGAGTACTCAGACCTCTGTCTTGTCAGAGAGGATTTTTAGGACCAACAAGTATACGATGGCAACCAATGTAGTAAAAATAAATATTATTGACAAAAGTGGCATGTGGCTAGCTTAAGTGTAGTGTCAGGAAGACATAAATTGCGTTCTTTTCCGCACTAGTGAATAAATAGTAAATGTAGAAGAGGGAGAAAAAAAAAAAAGAAAGTACTGTGAACTCTCCCCATAACTTTGAATCACTCTAACAGATCTTTTTGTAAATGCACAAAAAAGAATTAACACTTAAGGCTAGATTTACTAAGCTGCGGGTTTGAAAAAGTGGGGATGTTGCCTATAGCAACCAATCAGATTCTAGCTGTCATTTTGTAGAAAGCACTAAATAAATGAAAGCTAGAATCTGATTGGTTGCTATAGGCAACATCCCCACTTTTTCAAACCCGCAGCTTAGTAAATCTAGCCCTAAGTCTTTTTGGAGTAGGTTCAGTACTGAACACCACTGAAAAATGTTCAGCTGCCATTTTGCAGCGACATTTGTCAGAGAAAACTACTCAGACCAAATGTGTTTCAGCCTGCTGAATAGCCCTCAGCTCACTCTATTCCCAACACTTGCCCATGCTGCGCATATTCATTGTGGTAAATATCATGTAATATTAACTAAGTATACCTGGCTAGTCTACATCAATCTCAATTGTGTTCTTTATAAACATTTCCAAGTTTATCCATGTCATATTTACACACACACACAGACATACATATCAGTCATTTCACAGACTTACCCTATGACCACCCTAGCTCTGCTATATAAAAGCTATTTGCATGGCCGGAATATATACCAGTGAGAGCATTGAGCATTACCCTCCTCCCAACCATACAGTGAGCAGTATCTGAATATCGTGTGCTTGTGACAGAAATCAATGTGCCCATTAGCAAGTAATATGTAATGCTTATGTCAGAGAGCTCCGTGAAATAATAGTTACAATACGAACATTGTGTTTTTCCAAAAAAAACAATATGTAAAATAGCTTTTGGACACAACCTTTACAACACAGTGCAGAATTACTCTAACCCGATTTAATGGCAGAGATTCAATTAGGCATGAGGTGACTCCGGAACATCTAGGGAGACATCTCACATCGATGTTATAGCTGGAATCTCCGCTCATTCTGGGGCGAGAGGAGATTATTACCGTAATCGCGGACAATGTGTGCAGTGTAATGTTCATGTGCCTCATCGCTGGCAATTGAATCTCGCCCTATGGGGCAGATTCAAATAGATTTTTTTTTAACAAATTCAACGCCGATTTTAGCTCACACCCTATAGAGGTGTGATCAAAATTCTGTGTTACTTTTTACTGTAACATTGCTAAAAGTGAGTCCGCGTTATTCCCCATCTGCCCCTATGTGTGGGTTTTGACAAATGTGGGGGTTGGAAACGGGTATCAGACTCTGCTACAACTATAAGTGTGCCCAGATTGTAGGAGATATGGAAAGATTTTATTAATTTACAATGCAACCTGTTGACTTTCATGCCTAGAACTTCCATATATCTACAGTAGGAAATGTGTACTGAATGTGCAGACAGTTATATATCAAATCTGGATGGGAAACGACAACAAAATAAATAATTTCTTTGTGCCTTTTAATGGCATTTCTCATGCACGTGTAACAAATTCACCAACAATTCGAGTGTTACAAAATGCACTGTGCTCCATGAAGTCATACATACAATGGCAACATGTTAACGTAAAACAAAATAGAAAACACACATCAGATTGTCAAGAGATGACGTTTACTAGTGGTATAAAATAATTTTGGTAGTGGAGTCTCATGTGTTTATGTGAGCATACAGACAAATAAACAGAAGTAGAGAACACACAAACTGCATTAAGCTATAATAAAACTAGTGTTATACAAACAAAATGACTTTACATACAATTATCCAGTAAATGTGTGTTCTCTGGACACACACAGCCAAGAGTTTGATTACACCTGAATACAGGTACCGAACTGTCCTGTATTTTGATCAAGCTATAGTCAGAATATACATCTGCATGGTGCAATATATATTATGTTATGCCAATGTTTTGAAAATAGTAATGCCATATATCTTTTGTACATAACATGTTCAAAAACTATCATACAATAGAATGGAAATGTCTTTAAGGCTAAATAAAGATCATGGTTCACAAATTAGACAGCTCTCTAGCAATCTAGAGCACAAAAATAATGAAAAAAATAAATGGGACTTAATAAGACAAACAAAAACTCTAATTAGCCTTAGGTGATCTTAGTCTTGAAAGTGCAACTGTCGCCTACTGTAGCTGTATACAGTGTCTTAATCCCTTTTCATAAGAACACAGCCTAAACAACGCACTAGGAAGCAATGCCATCATTCAAGCATTTTATGAGGCACTATCTCTTAGCGATTTGGCATATGCTGCATTATAATAATTGTCTGTCTCTATTACAGCTGTATTGCAAATCCTGAGGTTCAGCTAAGGGGAAGGAGCAGCTCAGTTAAACTTTAAGGTATTACTTTCAGTACGACTATCTTTTTTTGGCTCATGGTCCACAATTTAGACAGCCCTCTAGCAATCTTTTTCTATGCCTCCATAACAACCACTGATGACTTGACTGGCAACTGAGACATTAATATAAACCCCTCTATTTCAGGTTTAATGTTCCCTTACATTTTAGTATTACTGAGCCTATAACTTAGTCTAATGTGGTTGTTCATTCTGAACAGCTGTGAGAACATGCTAGTGGTTGTAATTCAACAAGATGTTTAGTGCAGGTTGTCCAAGTCTGGCTTATGTAAATGACTGTTAAAACTTGCAAGGAAATGCAGTAGACAACATTACAATACACAGCCACAATAAATTTGAAATACATATAATTATTGGACAGTTTCCCATCTGAATCCATTGCCAGCAATGGAGATCACACATGCACAAAAAAAAAAAAAAGACTGAACAATACATGTTGACTTGAATTTAAGAGATAAACCAAGAAGGCCTATTAAAACATTAAAATATTTTTAGAATTTATACTTACAAGTGTTAGATAAAGATGATCTCTGCTTTCAGCAGCATAATAACTACAAAATGATTGCAAGGAACTAGATATTTGAGGCCGTGAAGGGTAGTGTAAAGTGTACCGTGAGTTTGTCCAAACTGCTGTGAGCTCAGCAAATACTGAACAAAACTACTTTGTTCATTACAATATGCTAAACTACAATACTGGGCCTAGATTACAACAGGACATAAAGGACTGTGGTGAACACACATGGAGACTGCTGTAGTACACTGTGTATGTATTTGTAGAACAGTAATACATAACAATGGAGTAGAGTTTATTGCAGTAAACAATCACTAAGGATTACTTGGAGAACCCGTACCATCTTCTGACAAATCTACAACTAGTGTAACTATGAAAAGCTCAAAATATTCAATTTAATGAAAAAAAACAAAAAACACAGTTTCAGGTGTGCAGTTAACTTAAATAAACTTTACTCCATCTATACTGAACATGTAATTATTATGCCACAGACACAAAAGTTCAAGTGGAATCTAAGGATAATATATTCTTTTATAAACATATGTACTAAGTGAGAGCAGATACATTGGTCTATACTGATTGAGCAAACCCATTCAGGTGACCAGCATAGACCTTTTTTCTGTACAAACCTACACAAAACTTGATTGTCCCTTAGCTTTTGTAAAACAAATAAACAATTAACAAAACATTACATAAAATATGTTGGATGGCATATTCTTTTATGTTAAATAAGACAGGGTACCAGATGAGTCAAAATCATAACATATGAACAGTTTGCCATTGTTAAAGGGTCAGTACGACGTCAGGATCACAGAGCAGAAGCTTGATCTGGTCATGAAACTTCTCTCTGTATTGGTTGAAATGCATAATACTCTCGGGTTCTTCTTTAAACCAGAACTTGTCAAATTCATACAGAAGATAGCCTGAAATAAAAGGTGGCAGATAAAGGAGGCTAAATACATGTTGTTTAAAAAAACAATTTAAAGCAGTCACACTTATTCATCTGCACGTCAGTCTCAGCCATGAAATACTTACAAAAAAGCTGGTGAAAGCATTTAATCTCGGGGAACCCTGGCACCATGTTATAGAAGTGAGACTTCAGAGCACCACTTTTCAGTAAACTGTAAGCCATTTCTGTCATATTGATCCCAACTATAGCGTATGAATACCTGGAAAGAGAGTAAAGTAGTGAGGCACAACAGCACAGACACACAGGTACTGTTCCCTTAATGTATGACAATTTAGAGAACACAAATGTTACTACAGTAAACGGCACTGGCTCCTATAAGTTGGACACATATGGTAATTTGATCAGCTGTTTTGGTTTTCAACATAAAATTGGCCTGAAATCACCATGGTCAAAAATCTGGAAAGCCTTTGTCTACATCAGAATGTGTTTTTGCGCTCATTGACCAACTTCTGTGCAGTGTGAGCTTTCATAAGATATCCCCCACCACCAATTTGTCATTCCATGGGGGGGAATTTAATTGGCTGCGCTACTCGTGAAAGTAATGCGGCCCACGCACTATTACAGTTATTAAATGCTCTGGGTATAAAGGAGCTGCACAGAGAGCACCTGGAGCACTAGAAAGTTACGGCCAGGATTTCACCACTGCAGAGGATATACAAATGCAAGTAGTTTTGGGTGTGACATTCAAGACAGGGACCCCCTTCATGCCTTGAATCTCACAGAAATAATCCTGTCCCCTAAAATGAAAACTTGTATTTGCATGTGTGTGCATAATTAGGCACGGTTATGCTATTAGCCCAAACTCAGCAAGGGAAGTCTCAAACTCCCCCAGCTCCTCCCGTCAGAACATGAGAAAGATTGCACAGAAGGTGAATTAACATAAAAATGGGTGTAAGGCACTGAGCGACATTTGTGCATCTGCACAGCTGAAGCATGTATTTTGTGGGCTGAAATAAATTGGAACTAGTTAGATAACTTAGCCATATCCTGACTAATATTAATAAGGCACTAGTTCCCAGTGAATTGATAGGCTATTTTGGTTCAGCCCACAACAAAATGACTTCCGCTACTGGTTTGTTGGCTACAGGTGCACTATAAGAAAGATGCCTGTGCAACAAGCAACTTTTTTTTTTTTTTTTTTTAAACTTTAAACCAGTCTTACCCAATTTTTGGATGATTGGAATGAGACAGAATTAAACGAGACTCTTCTGTATAATTTCTGCTGAAATACCTGGAAGAAAAAAATATTATTGCACTTTCAGTAATGATGAACAAGGTCAATGGACTTCATTTATAGTAGAAAAGAAGCTACTGTTACTCCCTGCTGAAAGGACAATTCTCTAGTACCCAGCTTTACCATACTTTACAAAAAAAAAAAGTAGTAGGATATACACGTTTATGTATATACAAGTTATCAATATACAGAGGTCGCAGCCTATCTTATTTCCATATGAGCAGCGATTTCCCACAGCCTGGAGAGCTCCTGTCTCACCTACTTGACGCCCCGTGCTGACTGGACAACGCTTTAGTAAATGAAGTTTTAAACAAAGTATTTTTAACCATTTAAATGATCACATTCCACACATTGAAAATGCTTGTGAAAAAAAATGTAATACCAGAAGTAAAGATAGGATTTAAGAAAACGAGAAAGGTGTGGATAAAATAAAATCATTTTAAGTGCAGCAAATTAAGGAACGCAGGGGAAGAGAGGAACTGGACTTAGAATCAAATGTGATGCTTTACATAATAAACCCCAATCACATATGTTAATCATAGATACTCCATTGGTGCAAATGTTAATAAGAATATTTACTACAAGGTAAGTCATGTAGACTAACAGTAGTGATACTGCCCTTTGTCTTAGCAACAGAAAAGTGGTACCAAGCAGAAATACAACATGGTCATAGATAGTTTTGTTTTGGGTAGAAAATAGTTCCTCAAAAAAGTCCTCAAGGATGAAATAAATAAAAAGGAAATGATAATTAGAAACCAATCATAGAAACAGGTGATGTTATATTAGAAAGCAACCTCTTTAAAAGACAAACACTGGTTTAGGAAACAAATCAGAAACATCCAAATGTAAAGGGAGACTAACTTACAAAAATATCTTAGCATGATCCTAATGTGACTATAACGTGTAGTATTGCTAATATAATCTTCTTAAACAATACAGATATTTTCACCAATCACATATCCAAAATTAAACCTGTCACACAAAACCTATTCCTCCATCATGGTAAATGTATATATGGAGTCTGCTAGGCACATTAAAAGCAAATTATATTTTAAATGTATTTTACTCTGAACCAGGGCCGGATTAGAGGGGGCACGTGCACCGGGCCCCCCTCACTCAGGGGGACCACTGGACCAGGTGTGGCTCTTTTTGCTGCCCCCAAATGTTGGTATACAAGAGGCAGCACAGGGTCCCATGTTTAAGTGCTCTGTCAGCACAGTATGCTTTTTTTTTCTTTCTTGAGTCTTCCGGGCTTCCGCAGCTGCTGCGCAGATGACAGTGTCAAGAGGAGCAGAGATCTGGTGTGTGTGTCTTTCATCCAGTGGAAGAGGTGATTATGCACAAGGAGGTGGTTGCAGAGTGACATCACAGGAAAGGAAACCATGCTGATGAGAAGGGAGTTGAGGATGCTAAGTAGGTGCGGAATGAGGAGTGAGAGGAAAGACAGAGAATGGCCTTAAGGGGGATAAAGGATGAAGATGAAGAAAGGCATTGAGAAGTGAGATGTTGGGATATAAGCGGAGAACAGAGGAGTACGATGTGCTCAGACCTAGATTTTCTATTTATTGTAGACCCTCTCTCCATGCCCCAGGTAAGTAGCATTTCTAATTGCAGGCTGCTAGAGAGGAGAACAGAAGAGTCTGCCTCTGCCAAGACAGCTCGGATGTGTGAGGAAAGGGCTCTTAATGTAAAGTGGGTAGAAGGTGGGATATTAATTTATTTGTGGAGTGATGGTGAGGTATGTAATGTGTGTGAGTTTGGGGAGAAGGAGCACTATTTATTAAATAGGGATATGAATTATAAAATGTTGGCAACGGTTTTGGGAAATGGGTTTATTTATTAAATGTGTACGCTATTAATTTAATGTCGGGGCTGGTTGGGGAAAAGTTCTATTATTAAATGTGAATAGTATTCATTTTATTTAATAGCAAATTTGGGGCTGATTGCAGGGAGGGAGGCCTAATTATTAAAGGGGGTGCTATTGATTTATTAACGGGACTGTTTGGGCACTCCTAAACTTTATGTACCTGTTTTTCTTTCCAAATAGGGCCCCGACATCCCAAAATCTACACAAGCAGCAACTAAGCTTAAGACACCAGCAGCCGCAGCTAGTGAAAGTGAAAAGAGCAGATAGGAAAGAGCAAGACCATCTGCCAACTATCCAGAATATGGTAGGGCAGTCCAGAATTTGGGTAACTGTCTTGCTTAGTCAGGATTTGGTCCGACTGCAAGGACAATTGGGAGGTATGTCCTGCTTCACACAGTACTACTGGTGATGGCAGAACTGCGAGCATCTGACTGTAGTGCCCGTTTATTTGTCTAATATGAAGACCATATTAGACAATAGGGGGACCCCCTGTCTTAAGTGCCCCGGACCCCGCAGAAACTTAATCCATCTCTGCCCTTAACTGCTAAGTGTGACTAGGGGGCAGACTTACTAAAACTTCTTAAAATTAGAATGCAGATAAATGATAGCTAAAATTTACAGGCAACACGTCCACTTTTCCATTCTAGAAGCTTTAGTAAATCTACCCCTAGGACTCAAAATACCTTCAGTATAATGATGAACTTACAGTAAATTTGCCAGTCCCAGAAAGCCCATGCCACGAAAATCAGTTTTGGGGTCATCACCTTGAAAGCCAATATCCCCCCATTGCTTAGTGATTCTAGACTTCAGCTTCTCGTGTGGCATAAGTAAGTCCCAAAGCTGGAAAGAAACAAAGCATATAAATGATATACAAACTTTAAAATGAAATGCTAAATAATAGACTTTAAATCTGAAGTTATTTTTATCAATACTCTCTTGGTGCAGTATGGGTCCCTTTGTGTAGAAATCTAGAGCAACACATTCCAGTCTGTTCATTTGTCATTAAATGGTATTAGGTACTGTATCAGTTACACTGTAAAGGTCTATGTCATCCAAAATCAAAAATCCAATCTTAGGTGGCTTTACAGAAAACATTAACATTGAATCAGTGAATATTATTTACCTAGGGTGCTGTCTTCCAGGAGATCCGGTGGATTTTATGAGCTCTGCTAGGTTTTGGCAATGCTCCGCTTGCTCATGCCACTTTTAAACAGGCAGCATGTTGTTCATCCACAACTGCTGCAGGCACAAGCAAGACAGACATTGGGGACGGTACTGCAGCAGACATTAGGGAACCCTACAGTGAACTTTAAACTTAGCATAACTAGTTGTTCTTGCTCTAGTATACACAATAATATATATATATAAAAAAAAAAAAAAAAAAAAAAAAAGAGAATAAGAAAAAAAACAAAAAAAAAAAAAACCTAGTTGTGACCTGCAAGTAAGTGAGCTCCTAGATCTGGAATATATTTGATGATAATAAATTGGAACTCTTACTGCACAAAAACCTCAAAAATGCTAAGGACGTGCACAACTCAGTAAAAATGAAACTTACCAGTTGCCTACCAGTAATTTCACTGCACTACATAAATAACTGGTGTGCCCTGTTTGTAATTATTACACATTTTATGCATTTCATTCAAGACAGTGCAAAAAAAAACCGATCATTTTCAAGTGTAAATTTTGCTATGCCCATTTTAGGCAGATTTTCTTTTGCCATATCAGGAGGTATAAGCAAACTAATGATATTTTCTGACAATTTAAAGTCTTTTGAAAAAGAAAAAAACCCCCAAAAAAGAAAAAACAAGGTACAGTTTGTATGTTTACTGAATAAACAAATTACTTTTATTGATGTTGGAATGTGTCCAGCTTAAAAAGCACCAAAATACGCTCAGCAAATGTGTGAAAAACCTCAGTACCAAAGGGGTTAAAAGGTCAAAAAAATACTATGAAAGCAGAAAAGTCCTCACAAGGAGAGCCATAAAATAAGTGTATTGGACATTGCCTAATTTTTACCGATTTATGTTGTGATATCCAATACAGACATATAGGGGGAAGGGGGGTGGGGGTTCAAATAGCCGCAAGGTGTCTCCAGAACATCCGTGAGACACTTTGCGGCGGAAATTTCAAGGAAAGATATCTACCGTAATTGCTGGCAATGTTCACAGCGCGATGTCCATGTCCCACATTGCTGACAATTGAACTCCGCCCCACAATTTATAGTAGGAGTAGACCCAATAAGGAAAGCATTGCGTTTAAAATTCTGAGTATGATGCATTTATTCACAAATGCCAAAGACATTCATGAGTGGCTCTGTACTACAGGTAGTGAGAGCATAAGGTAAATGTAGGAAAGCAAAACATGCTATCTACTTATCTATTTTTTTAAAAGGCATGGTATGTAAATCAGGTGTTTTACTGGACAGTTCAATTATTGATTGAAGTCACAAATTGAGGATGGACCTTCTACAATTACAGCAATTCTACATATGATTTCAGAAATAGAAATAAAGAGTAAAACGCGCTCACAGTTGATTTTCCAGAATCATTTCCATTTGGATCAAAATGTTTATATGTGCGAGTTCCAATCACCTCTGACAAGTACATAAAACAAGCAAAAAAGGAAACACTGGATATGCCCAAATCTGCCATAATACGTAGAAACCAGTCATGTGCATTTAAATTTAAAGTGTACTATATATATGGCCTGCTATGGGTTTACATTTGAGAGGCCACAGAAACTTTTATATCACTTTTAGGTCATCTGAAAGCCAGCCCCTGGTTTGGTTATTAATTAATTTAAAAAGATCTTTAAAATGAACGGTCACAAGAGAGGAGAAATAAAATATGTGGCCTGGGTTTATTATAAGCAACGCTGAAAAATGCAGGGAAGGGGACAAAATGCACCTGACACATCTGCTACAGTATAAACAGAATCAGTTAATAGCAACTCAAAAACTCGCAAATACAATGATGCAGAGGCCAGATCTATGACTGCCATTATCTCTTCCCACAAATCTGTGACAATGATAACGGTTTCATAATGAGCCACTGTTGTATGCAGAAAATGGGGAGTTAAGGAGCCTGGTGTTAGCACATATAAAACATGAAAAAAAGACAGCTCTTAATGCAATATTGTGATGCTTCTATCAGACACTTTTACAGAAGTGTATATTGGATATGCTAAATACAAAGGCATAGAAACATGTTGCTGAAAGTCTTAGGTAGTATTAGGTAAATACAGCTGGTTGAAGCAACCCCCACATATAGAGTGGTGACTTACCTCCAGTAACTGCTGCTCATGCTGAGGATTAGCAGAATCATAGGGCTGTTTTCTTACATCCTCCACATTCAAATACAGCTTACTATATCCAGATATCTGTAGCAAGCATATGCGCAGGTTTATCTTAAACCTAAAATGGGAAGAGAAGTATATTTTATAGAACAACCAACTCTGTCTGTCTCAAACTCAAATAATACTTAGATAAGATAATACTGAAGATTGTCATTTTTCCATATCTGTTTTCAATTGAGTGCTCAATTTATATCTTTGTATACATGGAAAGTAATATGTATATTCACAATGTCTTTTATGGAAAAATAAACAGTATCTTTAAAACAAAAACACTAAATAAATTAAATGATAATACTGAATAAGTGTTTACTCATTTCTAAATAAAATATTTTCATTGTTGATAGACATTTGTGATCGTCTGGATTGATGCCAGTCACAACAAGAAGGAAATTAATACATTTTTTTTATTTAATTGCTATGAACAAGAATTGACTGTTCAATTTTTCATATTGTTTGTTTTTCAAGTTTATTCAACAACACTTTTCACTTTGTTTTTATATTTCCCCCAACATATTAAGGGGTTGATTATTTTTAATGCATATAAATAAATATTAAGTTTTTTTCTTTCATTAGCCCTTGAGTGCCTTCTATTAGAATAACTGTTTTCTTTGTCGGCTTGACATTAGTGTTGTGCTCTGAAGTCTGCCACCTATTGGTGAAAGGTGTAATTGACAATACACAATAATAAAATGTTTATAAATTGTACGGTTAAAAAAAAAAATGTTTGATGTAGTGCTGTTCAAGACTACATGGTGTTATCAAATAATATTGGTCAGATAACTGCACTATCACTACTACTTTGCTAGGGAGTGGTCCCCACCATATCAATAATAGAGGTGCAACTTTGGGAAATTGGGAGTGTATGCTAAATTCATTATCAATGTACTTATTTGCAGTGAATGAATAGAAAGGTTAATTATACAATAGAAATGTTAATTTGTATATATCATGACTGACATTTCTGGTATAACATATTTAGATCCTTCTGCTATAAGGCAGTCCAGCTCATCGCAGTCATTTCTGTTGTGTTGACTCGGCAATAAAACCATTGAAAAGCACTACATTATATATTGAATGAGACATTATAAAAGTGGAGATGTTGCCTATAGCAACCAGATTCTAGTCATTTTTTATTTACATTCTACAAAATGACAGCTAGAATCGGACTAGTTGCTATAGGCAACATCTCCACTTTTTTTAAGCTGGCAGTTTAGTAAATATACCTCTTTGTGTCATGTTATGGTGTAACATTTACCAGGGCCGGATTTACTGCTAGGCAACCTAGGCACCTGCCTAGGGGCTAGCGGCTCTCGGGGGGCACAGCTGGGGGGGACAGGAGTAATTAAAAAAATTTTTAAAAAAAAATTGGCCCCTCCCCCGACTCCCGGCAACCCCCCCCACCCTCGACTCGTGTGGTGGCTGGTCTCCTCCCTCCCTCCTCTGTGTGGCCTGCTGTGTGTCACATGGGACATGCACTACATCACAAGTGCCGTCCCATGTGTGAAGGGGATGAATACTCCACAGCTCCTACAAGGAAAAAGGTAAGTTGGGGGAGGGGTGGGGTAGTATATTAAGTGTGTGTGCCCCCCCACTGCGTCCTGGTATTGTGCGTGTGGGTCCCCACTGCGTCCGTGTATTATGTGTGTGTGAAAAAGCTCAATGTAGTGAAACGCGCGTTGGCGTTACACGAGCTGTTCCATTTCTCTCACCATTATGTGATTTATAATGCAAATAGGGTATACAGATTATTAGAGAGCAGGATAACATAGAAGGGGTGGTACTAATGCTATACGCTTATATATAAGGTCGGCATGAATAACAAGCTTATCAGATCTTTATAACAGCCTTACCAGAATCTGAATTAGAACGTAACCTACCAGGCTGTTAAGCTAGCAGAGATAGAACTCGGCTAGCAGCAGGACCGCTGATTAGATTAATTCAGCGGTAACAAGAAATATATTAAAAATTCAATACTATACAAGGACTCACAACAAGAGTTAAGGAAGCCTCAGCCATCTAGAATTTTATTCATATGTGGTACTAACGTAAAGAATCTGCAGTGTACAGATACGACCAATAACTGGCAGGGGATACTTAACACTGTCAGACGAGAGACAGTCTGATGATTCATAGCAGACTAGCCAGCTGGTTTAGCCTGATATATTAGAAAGAACAGTCCGACACGGTTAGCAATATAAGATTGAGGTGTATCATTACACTGTTTGAACTCCAACATAAGGAAGGGAGAGTATCATATATTTGATCATAGTATCACCCATAGATATATAACCTGAGCTTAAGATTTACATCTGACATGCTCCTAGACATAGAATACAAGTAGCTATACCCCTAATTATATAATTAAAGAGTGGACAGCGCATGCTAGCAAGTATTGCTAGTCTTAACAGTTATTAATACCTTGTGTTTGGTTCATATTTCTATTTTCAACTTTTAATATTTCACTGCTCAATGTGTTATAATGATCTAAATTTTAATGTATACTAATAAACTTTAATAATGTTTTATGTTTACCACATCCTTTGAGTGCCCCAATCAAGACACATTGGCTCTTTGTTAAATGGAATCCCCACTGCGTCCGTCTATTATGTGTGTGTGTCCCCATTGCGTCCGTCTATTATGTGTGTGTGTGTCCCCACTGCGTGCGTGTATTACGCGTGTGTGAGGGGCCACTGCGTGCGTGTATTATGTGTGTGTGAGGGGCCACTGTGTGTGTGTGAAGGGGGGGCCCAAACCGATATCTTGCCTAGGGCCCCATGAGGTGTAAATCCAGCTCTGACATTTACTAAGGACTAGAAATATAGCAATATTCTGACAAAATTTTCCTATGTTTTGGAAAGTCTTAAGGTTAGAATAAAGAATCGCATAACCTATGTTTTATTTCTCAAGAAGATTCTAAAGAAAGCAAATTTAAACTCACTTTACCTTTATATGGGGGGTATTCAACTGTGTTAAAAAAATTGAATAGCTTTTAACGCGGCTGCCTCTCGCACACCCTATACTTTCAATAGACCTTCTAGTGGACCGCGAGAGGACCGTTTCATGAAAAAAAAAAAACTGAGCGGTAAAAATGGAATTGAATCGTGGGTAAAGTTAACCCACTCGAAAATGATAAAAAAAACAGCGTTAAAATGACTTAACACGGACAAAAGAAAAAGTCGCTGACAATTGAATACCCCCCCTACATGTGTCAACTGCAACTATAGGACACTGACAACATGATGAATCACTACTTTCCTGGACTATATGTGTAATATGTGATTAAGAATGACATATAGGCATTATTGTGGTTCATATAATACTCCTAAACTACTCCTTGTCACATATATCAAATGTAACAGTGCTTAGTAGATATTTAAAACTACAAACCTTTTACATTTTTCCAAATGTATCTGCTTTTCTTTTATTATATCAGACACGCATTTGTCAACTTCATCTTCACAAATCTGTATTGCAGACTGCAGTACCTGTTGAAAGCCACACAATCAATCTGTTCATATGGAATATAAATTATTTTTACATTAGGGCAGATTAAATTCATTACTCCGAATTCTACACCTTGATTTAGTTTCTGTAGCATGTAAGAGAACAGATATACAGTATTACAATGTTTCAGCAAAGTCCTTTTTTAGCGCGAACAGCAAATGCAGCTAAATGTACAAATGAACACTTTAACGAGGGGTGCAAATACAATTTGGTATTTTTTTTTTGCATGCAGTGTAATAACTGCCCGCTTTGTATGTGGCACAGAAATGACAGGCGGCTTTATTTTTACAGTGATTTAGGGTTGAGGTAGGACATGCCCCTTCTAAACTTAAATGTGTCCTCACTGCAGCACAACATGGTTATACCAAGGTGTAAACTTGCACCTCCTAGATGGATTTACTTCTAAGCGAGACCCTATATGCGAAATCAGAATGTGTCAGGAATGTAGATCACCCAACAACAAAACATTACTAGTAGGTTCAAGAAAAGCTCCAGTCCTACTTCAAACAGAAATGTCACTTTTATCCCAATAGGAGAACAGCAAGTGTCCCTGCCACAGAACCCATGTCATTCAGGAGAAATCCACCCCGTGATAATCACCAATTTGGTAACAAAATAACTGATATCTTAACTGGCATCTGCAGTATAGTTATGCAATAGAAAGTAAAAGCTATATGTTTTTCTAAGAAATGTATTTTATTATATTTTAATTGGTGTTGTTCCCCTATAAATGCAGAACTGCTTGTGGAAGTGTCCACTACAGTGCCTGACATTAATCACTGGTGTGCAGCAGTGAATGCAGTCCTGCCATTGCAATGCTGAATATACAAACATAGAGGGTCTCTAAATATTTATTTTATTTGATTCTTTTATCCTTGCGCACTATACTGAGTTTATTACATTTCTAGTATACTTACTGTGAAAAGCATGACCTTCCTTTATAGCAAAAATAATTCAATCTACACATTGCATGCAAAACATGTATCATCTATAGCTCCTTACTTTGATTTCAATGTGTAAAAAACAATAAAAAAATCCCTATAATTATTATATTGTTACAGTGTCTTGCCAAACTCCCAGCACTATCATGGACATAGAGGAGCATCAGACAGCAGCTTCAGCGGTAAGAAGAGCACAGTGCACGCTCAAGTTAAAACTACAATTAAGACAAAATACCTCATCTGCCAAAACCAGAGACACTCATTCAGGGTTTTAGGTGCCCCAAAAATGACGTAGTTCTAGGTGACCATCTTCGTTCACTAAATGGTAGCACTGGCCCTGGTGATAAAATATCTGCTACTGGGCAAAATATGGTGGAAGTTTTTAAATGACATGAGAGCACCGGTAAGCTATTGTTTATGTATGCATGTTCCTATTCACTCATTTAGCTTATGTGTATATGCAGTATGACTCAGGTTAATGGCTTGGGCATATGGCCATGTATTTATGTGCCTTTAGGGCAGTCCGTTTTTGCCAGGTGGCGAGCCAGATGCCAACATAGGAACTGCATGTACAGTGCATAGGTACTTTATACATGTCGTGAATTTTCCCCATCCATGCTGCTTCAAGCATTTTCTTTAAAGCTTGAATGGACTATACATGCATTTACCCCACAGATCAATGATCCCTAAGAGAGCATCGTGCTGCTCACTTGTCAATAATAAGACCCGAAGGACAGGAACAAAGAAAGTTTGGTGTGATCACAGTCAGAGACTGAACTATGTATTTTACCTTCAGGCTTCTCGCATATAAAATAAAAGGGAACCTACAGTTAAATTAATAATTTGTCCTTCTAGCCACCTTCTCACAAACAGGTAGTAAATTACCTATAAGGCAATTCCCGCATTGATTAAAAAAATAAACAATGGCAATGAAGAGGGTCGTAAACAGTTGGCGGAAGAGGGAATTATTGCATTTAAAACAATTTACACACTTGATTTTATTGTAATATGGCAACAGGTACAGTGGTGTTGTAGTATATTGTTCCAAAAATATGACTCAATCCAGAATGTGGTACTATAGATTAAAACAGCAAATAAACTTTACATGTCACTTTTGGAGTTACTTAAACATTAATGGATTATTTTAGATTGATAAGATTTGCAACTAATAGTTGAACCAGATGTATACATCTCTTACCTTATTTTTTGAGTGTTCCAAAGAGTATTCTAAAATAAAAAAAAAAGAAAACAAACAGTTGGTTGCATTCCAAACACTAGCACCACTTTTTTTTAACAGATTAAACTACAAGTAGAAGACTACAGGGCTAGCTGTGTAATGTTGATCTTTCCTCCTATATGTGCCAACTTGAATCTTGGCACCACAATATGTACTTTTATAAGGGCAAGTTGTCTGCACCCATTTTTAAAAGGCTTGACGGCTCACTAGTTATAAAAAACAAATAATAATAAGCAAACACATTTATCAGGTTTCCAGCTGGAAACATAATGGGCCCGATTCATTCAAGGAAAAAAAGGCAAAAAAATGAGTAACTTTGAACCTTGCATGTTGCATTTCAAGAGGTGCAAATTAGTTTATTATTTGGCACACAAGGAAAATACTGGCTGTTTTTTCATGTAGGACACAAATACTTGACAGCTTAATTTTGATGTAGGACATGCCCTACCCAAATTATAAATCTGTCCTCACATTTTGAATTTACCTCCCCCTTCAATACAACATGGTTTTGCAAAGGTCAAAAGTTGCTATTTTGTTTTGCTTTACTTTAATGAATCAGGCCCAATGTGTACATTAGCTGAAGAAATACAAACTGTGCCACAAAAAGGTGTCCGCATTGGTGGTCCAGTAGCATCTCCAATGCAATTAATAATCAACATGGGAACAAACTCTAATGAGGTTAAGGATAAACTCCCCATGGGTATACCATGCATAGGACATAAGGGGTCCGGGAGATAATCATCCAAGCCAGCATCTGAACTCCTATAGTTCTCCAGGCACAGTTTGCAGAAACTCAAACTTAACCAGCTTGAAGCTGATTGGATAAGCACAGTGATGGAGTTTTTGTTAACTTCAGACAGGCCTTTCATTCAAAATACTGAAATGGAACTGCAAGGATTTGAATGACTCAGATACTTTATCAGATTGCTGTGACATTTATGCTATATAATATTGTAGGTAAGAACAGCCTGAATAAATTATTTTAAACATCAACCAAGTTCTGTTTCGTATTGATTGACACATTTATAAAAAGGATACCTCTTGTCCATGCTACTTATAAAAATGTGATGGCCACTTTTATAGACTCACGAAGACACACTAGTGTCTTCTAAAAGAAGTCATTTTACTAGATCAATAGTTTTATATTGATTTCATTTGATCTGACTGGAAGAGTAGTGGCTTCAAAAAAAACTTCTAACTTGAGGTTTTTCAGGTTATACCAGCTGAGACAGCACAAAAAGTAAACCATAACCTAAACGCAATATATTCAATGTTTAAAGATATTTCATGTGCCCATATAATTTCTGGACGAGGAATGTACTGTTCTGATTGATACTGAGTAGGTTAAATGATAGACCATAAACATTGTTGCAAGTCACAAGATGAGGTCCATGCTACTGCCAGACATTTCATGTGTGTGTTTCTGTTATTCAGCATTTGTCTTTCACTAAACTATGGAACAATAACAGCCAATCTGTCTTATTGCATTTGTGAAACCATTTTCTGTGAAATGTATATCAACAGAAATTACACTTTAATGTAAAAAGTAAGTGGGTCACCCCCTAAGTCTTCATTACTTGCTACACTTTGCTAAACAGCAAAACAGATTATACCTATCCTATGTGTTCTGCGAGCACCATCCTTGGATCCATCGCAAATCCGCTGCAACTCACACTTGCCATCTATTTGTCTTCGGAACCATTTCAACCAAAATCTAAAGTAGTTGCTGTAGAGATACTGACAGATGTACAGGAGCATCCTAAAATACAAAACAAAAATGATGATGCAATTCATTATTAAAAAGACTGCAAACACTTAGGGGTATATTTACTAAACAGCAGGTTTCAAAAAGTGGAGATGTTGACTATAGCAACCAATCAGATTCTAGATACCAGTTTGTTGAATGTGCTAAATAACTGACCAGTAGAATCTGACCAGTAGAATGGGCAACATTTCCAGTTGTTCATACCCGCAGTTTAGTAAATCTAATCCTCAGTGACTGACTCGTTAAGGAAAGTAAGGCAAAAAAAAAAGAGTACGTTTTCTCCTGGACGAACCATGTTACAATGCAAGGTGTGCACATTAGTTTATTATTTTGCACATAAGTTAAATACTGGCTCTTCATCATGTAGCACACGATAGCTTTATTTTTACACTGAAATTTAAAGTTGATCTAGGACGTGCCCTACCCAAACTATAAATCTGCCATTACATATTAAATTTACACCGCCCTCCAATGCAACATGGTTTTGCCAAGGTCCAAAGTTACGCCTTGTTTTGCTTTAGTTTTCTTAATGAATCAGGCACTTATAAGTCTATTTATCAAACTGTGAGAAAGCAGCTTTTTTTTTCTCTGGAGAATGGCTTTCGCAGGTATTCTCTTAATTCAACATGGAGTTATCGCAAGAGAAATCAGGAATTTCTCCTACATTAACCTACGTTTCATTGGTTAGAGCAGTCCCCATAGACCTCTATGGGGACTGCAAAATGAGCA
Organism: Mixophyes fleayi; assembly: GCF_038048845.1. NCBI lineage: Eukaryota > Metazoa > Chordata > Amphibia > Anura > Limnodynastidae > Mixophyes > Mixophyes fleayi. Next base: position 111,317,723 of record NC_134402.1, read on the forward strand.
ATTTATCAAAAAGCAAAAACCTTTGCATCGCAAACTAACGCCATCTCAGGATGGAGTTAGCTTACCTTGTCTATGGGGTGGAGTGAAGCCGGTAATGCTATATTTAATCTCTTGCTGATCAGATCACCATGTACGGACGTTAGCTGCGCATGCACATAGCACTTACTCTATTCACCATGTGTTGCTGATGAAGAGTAAAAATCCTTTGTGAAACATGGGGTCTTCGATAAAATGCCAAGAGCAGCCCCAGCATGATAAGTAGCAGTGGTAACTCATCTTGTGCTTAAAGCAATTTGCCACCACCAAATTCGTTTTATATTTCTAAAGGAACAGGTGTGTTACAAAGTGCTTTAAGCATACAATTTTATTTAGCTTTTTTTTTGACAATTAGTATACTCTATCCTTCCCTTTAGGACAGTTTTTTGTTACATATTTTTTGTGCAGTCATCTTTTTGTAATATTTGGACTATATACAACAGACATGAAACAGTTGTAACAACTTTAGTTGGTAGCTTTCACATCACCTACGAATAATACAGGACACATTTTCTATTCTAAATGCTGCAAGAATGTTTGAAAATGTGTCCTGTATTATTCGTAGGTGATGTGAAAGCTACCAACTAAAGTTATTACAACTATAAGATGCAAAAACAAGTGACATACATATATGATGATTCTGTAGCATATTATGCTGGTTCCAAGTACAGTATATACAGCTTATAGTCACACATTAATGTAATTATTCATTTACTAACAACATAGTGATAGCAGTTACAATTCTCAAAATGAATAAGTGTCTTTAGCTATGTGTACACAACTACAACACAAGTATGAATGAACTAGGATACTGTGTGACAGATACTGCACATGAATAAGACTGCGATATTGTAAAAAGAATTATTGATTGACTAAACTTACAAATTCCAAAACCAACCCAATGAAACATTATTAGAATACAGACTGCAGTCATTAATATTTAATATATTCCTGTTTTATGATTATCATAATGACGTCTTGCTATTGGACAACAGACTTCATATGCATCTGTACAGAAACATATTATCCAGCAGGTCATCGTCTAATTTAAAAACACAAAGCTGAAGGGCTAGACAGAACACTTACACATTTGGAACTGCAGAATCAAAGGTCTACCAGCTTTTGGAAATATCCAATTGTGCTTTGATAAAGATATTTATTACAAGTATTATGTGAACAACAAACTCACCTTATCGTAAAGCAGATATTCCAAAAGAGATCGTGTGGATCTCAATACCGCACGTATACAACTATATGGTTATACACGAAATCTGTCAAACACGTCACAAGCCCGTAGAGCAGCACAGCACCAGTAGAACAAAGTTTCTACGGCAGGAACCATATTGTTGATGTCAGCTTCCCTATAACTATCTGTATCACGATCTCCTGTAAAATGGCCTCTACCTAAACTCTTGAACAAATGTCTGCAGACACAAACTGGTAATACCAGATCTGGAGCCCTTATGACGTCGATCATACGCGACTTACGTCTCCCCTGTGTCCATGGAGACCAAATGAGTCGTTAGTAGCGGTCATGTGACATTTGTTGTTTCATATTGTAACATTGAAATGGTATGTGTTTTATTTTTGTTCTATCTGCCTATTTAACAGGCTCGATTTCGACAGATAGTGAAATTAAATGATAGCAGTAAATAATTGCAGTTTGCTAGTTGCACAGTGCCTTTAAACCTTTATTGCACCTCGTAATAAAAAAAAATAACCAAATTGGGTTGCCATGTTTTAGCTAAAGTCAAAAGTGGACATGCACGGCACATATATATATATATATATATATATATATATATATATATATATATATATATATATTACCATACTCTGGTCTCTACAGTACATTGTATTGCACCTATTCATATTCTGGTGACCATAGTAAAAATGCAGAGCCTGGGAACATGGCCAGATGTTGACCAGAGCATATACATACATACATGATCAATGAGCTACAGATTTCATCTTACTCTCAGCTGCAAACACAGATGAAAGTCAATATATATATATATATATATATATATATATATATATATATATATATATATATATATATAATGTATAGATATATATCATCATCAACATCACCATTTATTTATATAGCACCACTAATTCCACAGCGCTGTACAGAGAACTCATTCACATCAGTCCCTGCCCCATTGGAGCTTACAGTCTAAATCATACTTGCCAACTCTCCCGAAATATCCGGGAGACTCCCGCATTTTGCGAGAGTCTCCCGGGTGAGTGTGGCAATCCCCCGCATCTGGATAATTCTGCCCACTTCCTAGTGAAGTGGTCAGAATTAAGTCCCAAACGCCGCGATTCCTGGTGAATCGCGGCATTTGGCCCCGCCCCCACTGTCAAATGACGCATTTTCCGTCATCACGTCATGGGGGCGGGTCCAAAATGACGCCATTTGGAGCCCCCCCCCCCCCCCCCCCCCCCCCGTTACGCCCACCTCCTCTGCAGGCTCCCGGATTTCACCAACAGAAAGTTGGTAAGTATGGTCTAAATATATATGTGTATATGTATATATATTATATATATGTATTTATATATATATATATATATATATATATATATATATATATTAGTTCCGTTGCTCCTGAGGAAGTCTTCTTGTTACCAAGACGAAACACATCGAGCCCTGCTGGTTATTAGCTGTGTTTCCATTACCACATGTGAGTTTACTGCTTACTCTTTTTTGATAAACCCTGTATTGTACATTACATTGTACTCTCTTTCAATTTCTATTACACCGCCGTTGGAAGAGTGTTCTAGTATTGGAACACATGCTTTTTATAAGGAAGTTTCCTGATCATCAATTGGAAAGTGCTATCTTTATTCTGGGACATCTGGTACGCATACTATACATTTTTATATAGATGTATTTATACTGGTGCCTTGGCTGAATGGTGTATATCTGGGTTAACACCTGAACCAATCTAAGCTGGCTGTTGTAGTGGTAGTGTAGTGGTGTTGTCACCTTCACGTGGCGTATCACACTATATGTTACAATATTACGCTATGTTTGCTTTTTCTACATTATCTTTTTATTGAGTTGAGATCCAGAGGCACAGTTCTCAAAGAGGATCCACCTTACTTCAAGATCACCTACTCTAACCTCATGGTGCGCATGTTAATACACATTCCATCTATTACAATCCTGGTATTACACTATGAGGCGCCTTGCCTGTGTTTTGTTGTAGTAATATATATATATGTATATATATATATATGTGTATATATATATATATATATATATATATGTAATATATAAATGCTTAGTAGCGTCTGTGTGTGTGTGGAAAAAAAAATACCAAGTTGCAGCGCCACCTGCTGGGCAGAGTCATACACTGACCTACTAAATTCTTAGTGTGTGTGGGAAAAAAAATTCAAAAAGGGCTGAAATTTGGTAGGGCTCAAACTCATTTTCGTGAGGTAATTTTACCTCATGAACACACATGTGTAGAGGCATGGTTGTGTGTGTGTGTGTGTGTGTGTGTGGAAAAAACTATTTTCTCAGAAAGGGCTCATCCAATTGACCTGAAATTTGGTATACTGACATTATTTGACAAAAAAAATAGAATAGTCAAGTCAGTTAACTTCCATCATCCCCCCTTCCCCCCGTGGGAGGGGTAGTAAAGGCTAAATTTACGAGTTGAGGGGTCAAACTCATTTTCGTGAGGTAATTTTACCTCATGAACACACATTAAAAAGGGCGCTTGCGTTGGGAAGTAACGATCTTCCCCTGAGGAGGCCTGGGCTAGGCCCAAATGCATGACAAGAACCTTTTTAAGACCTTATGTATCTTGATTTGACTAGAATGCATGAGTATCATGCACTGGTTAACTTGTATATATATATATATATATATATATATATATATATATATATATACACAGTACTTTTTTTGTAAAAAAAAAAGGTGGTGGAACTCACATCTTGTTAATATTTTAGGAAAAAAAAAATAATATATTAATGTCTAAACATACCTTTAATGTATTGTATTTCAGGCAAATGTTCATAGTAAATTCCAAAGTTTTGTCCAATTCTCGTCCGACAAATCTTCTCGACTCCTTTCCTTGCTGTTAGTATCTATGGCTGAATGTCGTCCTCTGAGTAACCACAGATCTACGTACTTTGAAGGATTGAAAAGTTTCAGAGGTGGTCCGACAAGTTTGATGAATAAAAGTGCTGATATTGTCTTAGTCTTCAACGAAGCTCTTGTTGGGGTGGCAATTATATTCATCTGCGAAAAACCCGCGTTCACATTCACTTGAAGAAATGGGAATGGTATTCAGAGTCCGTATCAAATGCAACAGTTTTTCTGGATATGTCTTTTCGAGAATGTATTCACGGAATCCACGAATCATTTCTCTTTCATTTAGTTGCAGTCTGAGTGACAAGTTTCTAATTTCTACTTCTCCAAATGTCAGTTGAGTATTAACATCTTCAGGCCAATGTTTTTGATCAAGTACTCGAGACCAATACGCCAACTCAGCGTCTTTGCCATCAAGCAATCTTTTTTCAATTGACTCTTTCAATTTTGTATAAAATGTATTTGGGTCAATGGGAGGATCCTTTCTTGAATCTTTTTCGTGAAGTAAAACTCCACAAAAGCGAAGATCACGTACAGCATCAACAGCGCATTTATAATAGGGCCCAAAGTTCTGTCTTCTTTCTTCAAAAACTTGTACCAGTATTTTTATTTTATTATTTGCCTTGTATAGGTCAATGTTGCGGTCCTGTAGCTCCAAACTTAATTCTGATAATTCTTGGAGAGCGTCACACATCAATCCTAGGTCCAATAGAAATTCTGTAGATGTGATTTTTCTTTTCAAGCCATCATAAGTGCATTTATCATTTTTATCTCTTGTAGGATCATGTATTGCTTCTTCAAAATGATATACAAGGGATTCAAAATTATTCCACACAGCCAAAACTGTACGCAAACTAGATGACACCCAACGAGTACTTAAAATTCTTCCAATTTTCAGCAGCTCAGCCCCTAGTAATTCTGCACATAAATGTAATTCTCTACTATTCTTTGGTGAAGCATGGTATAAGACATAAAGTTTATCAATAAATGATTTGAATCTATTTATTCCTGAAGTTTCCTTGACAGCATCACCTACTGATAATTCTAGTCTGTGATTACTACAATGCCAAACTATAATAGAAAGAAAACGTTCTGACATCAATTTTTTCACTCCACTTTTACACCCTAACATCACAGCAGCGCCGTCGCACGCCAGGGAAACCAAATATTTTTTTAAATAATCTTCTGTCATCCCGTAAGAGTGAAGACATTTGAGTAAGGAATCAAATACTCCTTCTGCTGTTACTTTTTCAAGTTCTACCAAGTCCAAAAACAAATTTATCGGAGAATTCATTCCAACACGTTTGATACAGCAGCGAACATATACTATGAGGGTAGTTTTTTTGCTTATTGTGGTTGATTCATCAATTAGCAATGAAATTTTATTATTGGATTGAACAATTTCTTTAGCCACAGTTTTCCTCATTTCTTCACTTGTATGATTAACAATGTTAATACACGCATTTGTAGAATGAAGAATACGACCCATTTCAACTCCGTTCAGTTGTTGCAGATCAATTTCATTCTCAAAATTATGGAATGATTGATTTTCCTTTGCTACTTTATATGCAGTTCTAAAGATTTTTGCCGTTATTATTTTTTACTGAGATAATGATGTTAAAAAAACATTCTCAATAGTAATTTTTTCACTTTTGTCAAGTATTTTTAATGCTGCTTTATGTGCAGCAGATTCTCTATGATCAAAAAAAATTTTTCTAAGTGAACTCAACTGTTGCTTCCTATCTTTGCCACAATAGGTTATCTCATTGTTGGACCATTCTTTGGAAAGCTTCATTCCCATTTGCGTTTCAACTCCAAGAGTTCCAACTTTTCTACAAGGTGTACAGCCAAGTTTCATTTTGGCAAAACAGAGCCATTCATTTTTCAAGCAAAAATCTTTTTTTTGATCAGAGGTCCAGCAGTCCGGCCAGTCATTTGTACTTTGGCTTTGCTTCTCAAGATCAGATTCACAAATATCAACATGTGTCGTTATTTGCGTATGTTCTGTTGTTGTGTCTGGTAATATTCGGGCCTTTTTATTAGCAGGACCCGTGTTTGAGAAGTAATTAGTAATTTTTTTCATTTTTCAATTTGGGGTCACACGTGTACACTAAAAATAAATAAAAACAATTCTAATCACCAACGCTTTTTACTAATAAAAAATTATTTACCTTTTATAAGTACTCATTAACTGTTCACACCCCCACACACGTCAGTAGTGTAAAGAAACATAACGCTCGCCGCCCGCAGTGAGCACTCGACCACACAACCAATGACAACATTAGCAGTGCCACAAGCTGAGCAGTGGCATACATACAGTATAGCTGTTACAAGTTTGTATCACTAAATAATGTGGCACATTACATAGTGCTCAGTAAGGAAATTAAGATCTTACTTTGCACCTCTCTCTGGTTTGGCTTGGGGACCTTAGACTAGATACAAACCAGCTGACTATTAGATGACGGTGAGCCAGCCAAACATCAGAAAATAATAAATAAATCTTAAGGCATATACTATTATAGCTGGCACAGTCATGTTTTGATCATATATCAGGGTATATGGCTAACAATTATATGATGGTCATATAGCATATATAGACCAAGCAGATACCAGAACAATTTGATACAAACAATTTCACACAATAAAAACCGGACAACAGAATACTGGAAGCCATTGATGTCACTTTAGCCCTTTATATATAGAACCTGTTCCACACATGTATTAAATCCAAAGTGTGCCCCACATACACACTAATAATAATTTTTATGTCCCCCGTTAGTGTTCATCCTGTGCCAGTGCCCCTAATAATTTTTATGTCCCCCGTTAGTGGTTATCCTGTGCCAGTGCCCCTAATAATTTTTATGTCCCCCTTCAGTGTTCATCCTGTGCCAGTGCCCCTACTAAATTTTTGGTCCCCCTTGAGTTTTTATGCTGTGCCCCACTAATTTTTATACCCCCCCCCCTTCCCCCCACCCTCATGCTGGCCTTTTTAATTATTTCTTTCACCATTTATTTTATTGTCCACTTCTTTTAAACGGCGCCCCATTTTTCCTTTAACTTACCTCTATTGCATCCTTTCTCCTCTTCACTTCTTTTCACTTTTCTTTTCTGGCGTGGCGCTCCTCTTCTTAGGTTGAATATGCTCCTCAGCTCACACCTCCGTGAATGAAAGGCGGGCGCGACGTGCATGATGACGTCGCTCCCGACAGTCATAGCAAATAGAGAAGGGAGGAGGGCGCAGCCGCGCCGGAGAGATGGATTTTTTTTGGATTTTTTTTATTGTTAAAGGCCGGCTGAGAAGCCGCCGCTAATCAAAAAAAAAAAGGTCCCGGAACGCCGTTCCCAGCGTTCTATGGGAAAAAAAGCACTGTATATATATACATATATATGTACATATATATGTATATATGTAAATATATATATATATATATATATATATATATATATATGTATGTATATGTGTATATATATATATATATATATATATATATTTAAGTATATGTGTATATATATATATATCTATATTTATGTATAAGTGTATATATATGTATATATATATATATATATATATATATATGTATAAGTGTGTATATATATATATATATATATATATATATATATATATATATACATATATGTATTAGGGGTGTGCACCGACGACTTTTGGTGTCTCGTGTTTTGTGTTTTGGATTCGGATTTTCGCGATGTTTTGGGTTCGGATTTGTTTCGCAAAACACCTGCCGAAAGATTTTGGTTCGGATTTAAGGTTTTGGATTCGGATTTTTTTTGAAAAAAGCATAAAAAGTTCAAAAATCAAATTTTTGGGCTTATTTTCACTCCTACGCTATTATTAACCTCAATAACATTCATGAACAAGCATTTCCACTAATTTACAGTGTATTCTGAACACCTCACAATATAGTTATTAGTCCAAAACGTTGCAACGAGGTATCTTTCTGGACTGCGTAGTGGAGTGGTCCCCACAATATAATAAGAAAACCATCAACTGGTCTTAATCGCACCAAAAAATGTACCTGGACTGCGTAGAGGAGTGGGTCACCACAATATAATTTAAAAACCCTGAACTTGTATGATTCGCACCAATAAATGTATCTGGACTGCGTAGAGGAGTGGGTCACCACAATATAATTTAAAAACCCTGAACTTGTATGATTCGCACCAATAAATGTATCTGGACTGCGTAAAGGAGTGGGTCACCACAATATAATAAGAAAACCATCAACTGGTCTTAATCGCACCAAAAAATGTACCTGGACTGCGTAGAGGAGTGGGTCACCACAATATAATTTAAAAACCCTGAACTTGTATGATTCGCACCAATAAATGTATCTGGACTGCGTAGAGGAGTGGGTCACCACAATATAATAAGAAAACCATCAACTGGTCTTAATCGCACCAAAAAATGTACCTGGACTGCGTAGAGGAGTGGGTCACCACAATATAATTTAAAAACCCTGAACTTGTATGATTCGCACCAATAAATGTATCTGGACTGTGTAGAGGAGTGGACTTTTACTGCTGAATGTGTGAACTTGGTAATATTGCAGTACCAATGGGCTTATACTGCAGGATTGGTTTGGCAAATTTTGTTGTAATTAAAAAAAAATTTAATTAGTTTTTTGTATATTTTTTTTATTAACTTTTTTTTAATTTTTTAAACACTTGGGAATAATGGGGAAATAACTATGCCCTTAGATGCACAGACCACAGGACACAGCACGACTGGACTGAACAGGACACAGCACAGGACCCAGCAGCACCACTGAACTCAAAATTAACAGAGCACAGCACACAGCACCACTGGACTGATACTGCAGAACAGAACACAGCACAGAACAGCACAGCACAGCACAGCACAGCACAGCACAGCACAGAACTAAACAGCACAGCACGAGATCTACCAGAACAGAGGACCACCTACCACACCCTCCCTCTACCCTGATCAATGCCCGAGTGAAGATGGCGGCGACTAGCGGGGAATTTATAGGTTCCGAGTATCGCGAGATCCGACAACGGGATTATGACTCGGAGCCTCGCTTTCAAGTTTTCATTTGGCACCAATACCCGGATCTGTCTCGGATCCGACTCGGATCGGCAACGTTCGGGTGGGCTCGGATTCACGAAATCCGAGTGCGCTCATCTCTAATATGTATATATATATATATATATATATATATATATATATATGTATATATATATATGTAAATTTATATATATATGTATATGTACATATATGTATATATTTATATATATGTATATAATATATATGTATATTTATATATATATATATATATATGTATATTTATATATATGTATGTATATATATATATATATATATATATATATATCTCTATAATATAAATGTCTAGTGGCGTGTGTTTGTCTGTGTGTGGAAAAAATAAAACCAAGCTGCAGCGCCACCTGCTGGGCGGAATTATACACTGACCTACTATATTCTTAGTGAGTGTGGAAAAAAAATTCAGAAAGGGCTGAAATTTGGTATACTAAGATGTTTTTAATTTATTAATTTAATTTCTTAATTGTTAAAAGTGTTTATAAAGATTTAAAAATATATATATATATATTTCTTGAAGGAGAAGTGACAGTTAGGAGTGGTTTTTTGTTGCCGGGGGTGACAGTGGGGAGTGGTTGGTGGTTGCCGGGGGTGACAGAGTGAGAGGAGTGTGATACTCAGGACCGCTTAGAGAGATCCCTGTGTCTGGATAGACATCTGGATAGATGTGGCGATGAAAATGAAGGATGAGGTGATGAAGAAGAATGATGAGGTGGTGACATGTGGACAAAACCACGTTAAAAAAGGACGCTTACGTCAGGAAGTAACGCTCTTCCCCTGAGGAGGCCTGGGCTATGGCCCAAATGCATGACAAGAACCTTTTTAACACCTTAAGTAGCTTGATTTGACTAGAATGCATGAGTATCATGCACGAGTTAACTTGTATATATATATATATATGTGTGTATATATATATATATATATATATATATATATATATTATTTTGCTAATCAATCATTTGTGATGACATACCAACTTATTTTGTTTTTCATTTTTTTAGCTTGGTATTATTGGTATTCTTTTAAATAATTGTTTCTGTCTCATTATTCTGACATATAGACAACTGATGCTGAAGTGGACATCTACACTTTGGCCAGCAATGTCATCACCTCTACCACCAGCTACAACAAGGACATATCTGTCCCAGGGAGCATGTCTACAGGTCACAGGTAAGCTGCTTTTGGACACCACATCATGTCATTATGGACACTCTGCAGATTGTGCAGACTGACCTAGAACCTATGATTGTCATCCACATAGCAATACCACCATTGACTAAATTGTTGGCCATGTTATATTTCTCTGCATCTATATCATTCCAGACCACAGTAGCTGTGGCGGTAGGAATGTCCAAGACTGCTTTTAGTCTGGTGATCAAATGGGTACTGTAGGCATTCCTGCTGCACATAAGCTAGTTTATTTATCTACCATCAGATAAGGTTTGACGATACTGGGTTTATCTGGCTCAATTCTACCCACTCCACGCTAGCTGCCCACCCAGGGGTGTCTTACTATGCCAGAGAAGCCTACACAGTACCTTCAAGGGTTCTTATAGTTACTCTGGAAAATATAGTTAGAAAAGTACAACAGTACTTTATACTTTATACAAATACAAAGAAGTAGAGGAATCTCCTACTTTTTTAATCCTATAATAAAATATTTATATATAATCACACAGCTCTGCATACCCTGCAGGCTCACCAGAAATGGAGTCTTTGGTCTATTAATAAAAACACTACATAAGATTGCTTGTGGCCAGTATCTGAGGCTATTTTACGATTAAATATTAGAAATATCTATTATAAGCCCTACTGTGCCACAGGGAAGCCAGCCAGTGAAGTCATGCTGGGAGATAAGCAAGGGAGGAACTGCTGCGACCGCACATGTGCAGCAGCTCCATTTCGCCGATGGGGAGTTGTTCAGCAGCCACGGCGCTGTCAAAGAAGCGTCCACGGCGGTGTTGTATAGAGAAAATATTTGGCATGTTTAAAACCGGCAGTTTGATTGACATGTCTGGCAGTGTCAGTCAAACTGCCTCGGCGTGTCATGAGTGACACGCGTGTCATAGGTTAGCCATCACGGCCCTAGCGTCACCAGGTAGGGTGGTACACACTTCTCAAAGAACGCAGATTTCCGTAACAGTGTATCTGGATTTTTGTGCAAAATATCTGCTCTATGCTTGATTCTGTTTGACTGAGAATTGGCCAAACCTTGTTCAATGACATATCTCACATGTTTGGGGTCTACCATTACCACTTTTCAACCTCGCCTACCAGCGTTTGAATGGGGATTTTGTTTTCTTGGCACTTGAGAACACTGTTCTGAAAGAGGCTGTCCTCTCTCTCTCTCTCTTCACTCATAGCCCCTTATTTTTGTAAAAGAACGCTTATGAGCCCTTTCTAACTGTGACTGTACTGTACATTGGAATTTGTTTTCTGATGTTCAAAACAATCCCTACAAACCTTTTTATAACTAAGTAGACTCCAAGCCAGTAAAACCTGCGAAGAACTGATTCTCTTTTTACCTTTCCATATGTGTCCACTATTCTGGTTTGGTTTGATCAAGGTCCAGACACTGTGAATTCTTGGACAGGTCCTTTAAGACAAGATTTCCGACCATTGTTTCAGTTGCCGACATGCCTAGCCAGACTTGCTCACAGAGAACCTCTTTCAAGAGTGGGAAGTTTCACCCCAGGATAAGTGTATACAGAAATAGTTTCTTGGGCTGTTATCTTTTCATAATATTGTTGCTTTAAATTCCACACTTGTTCTACACGACAGCGGTTTTCATCTCTAAAAGTTTTCTCCAAGGAGTCATACTCTTCCGTGGCCACATAATCTGATGCAGGTAACACCAGGTTTGTGCACAGAGCAGGAGCTTTTCCAACTTCCTCAACTTTTACAAATTTCCATGCAGGTTTTCCAAATTTTCCTGCTGGGACTGAATTTCAGACACCCCCTGCTTGCAAACTTTCTTTTTCGCATATTTTGTTCTTTCTCTTGTCCATCTTGGCTGAAGCAAAAACAATTTGCACTGGCAACATTTACTCTTTTGCTTTTGCAGCCTTTAAACAACAAACCTGATCTTTAAATATATCCAGCACTTTCCACAGGCAATTAGGAAAGCAAACAGGTGTTTTAGCATCCCACACAGGCAAACAGCAAACTTCTGTGTACAGGTTTTTTTTTATGGCCCACAGCCAACTCACATCTCAGTGAATAACCCGCAATTTGTAAAACTTTTGCTTTCTTTGAAAAACAAAAACAGGTGCTGAACAGTTCTCAGTAATATTGCTCCTTCCTTTCTCTCTCCACAGACAAAATATTTGCTGTTTCTGCAATACAGCAACCTCCCCACTGCAACTGACAGCTTTATAACAGTTTGGTGTATGACATTACATTTAACTCACCACCATTGCATGTGGTTGGCTAGATGGACAGCTGGGCTTTGGCTGTCCTTTGTGATCCCACTTCTAACACCACTTGCGACATGTGCACCCTTAGGTGATGCATATACTAACAATTTCTCGCGGTATAAGCAGTACTTTTATTGTTCCATCACAATAAAACAGCATACACTTCCGTCTGGATGACACCAAGTAACCTAACACTGACTAGACATACTTTTTCTGTCTGGTCACTGGTCACTGTTTGTTATCAGTCACCCTTAACAGTAGCACAATACAGGTTTAAATGCTTGACACTCCTCCCGATCATCCTAGTTTCATGGACTGGTGACACCTTGCCTTTAAAGGGATTTCTCTGCAGGTGTTCCATAATTACTCTTCACTGCAGACAAACCCTGTCAGTTTTGCTGTTAGCTGTGGAAAAACACACTTTCAAAGCATGCAAGTTAACTCACGCTTTATACTTTTACTTTGTCACACGTCTTACACCTGTATACCTTATCTTAGGTGCACTGCTGTACATGTGTGTAACCCTGTATGCAGTCTTTACCTGCAGACTGGCAGTTGGTCACCTAATTCCTCTCTTAGATTCCTGTGGCAAATTACGCCCTTTGTCATCAAGTGTTAGAATTATAAATCCGGTGTCTTACTTTCTTATTTATTTTTATTTATATTTATTTCCTAGGGCTTTTCACATATATTTGTTAAAACCGACGTCTGCTTAAGACTTACAAAGACTCCTCATGCTTTTTCCAGTCATTGTTGATGTTGACTAGGGTATGTAATTGGAATCCAGATTGCCTTCATTATTTAGTCCATTGTAAATGTTATAATCCTGAAGAGAGGTCTTCGGTTCTTTCTGAGGATGTTCATACTGAAATGCTTTAGAGATCCTTATATACACACTTTCCAGGGAATCCCCATTTTAGGGCTATAATGGCCTCTCCTCAAGTGTTGGAAGCTTGTGACTAAAGTATAATACATAACCCACATTATTGTGACCATAGTATAATGTAACCCAAATTTAAATTCTGGTCACCACAGTAAAAATGCAGACCCAAAATTCTTTTGACCAAATAAAAATACAGAGCCTATTTTCTGATGACTAGAATACAGAATACAATAGGTAGTCCATATTCTGGTGACACGAGTACAGTGCAGAAGCCATACTATGGTAACTAGAGTAAAATCCACATTCTGGTAACCACAGTAGAAATCATTGTTCTAGTCTGGTGACCACAATAGGAATGTGGAGCCCACATTCTTGTGACCAAAGTATTTTACAGAGCTTATATTCTGTATAATAAAGAACACATATTCTGTTGACCAGAGTGCAAATGCAGAGACTATATTCTGGACACCACAGTAATATGAAGAGCCCATATGCTGATGATCCTGCACACCCCACACACTTTTTCCTACAATCCAAACTCCACAATTAGTTAATTCTGCTGAGTCATCTGCATCATCCCTGGGTCTCTTCGTAAAGCTAAGTTTTTTCCTAGCAGCAGTTGAGTGAGAAACTGAAGGAGGAGACACCGTCCTGTCACGTAACACTTGAACTGTCATCTTGCTCACCAGGAGCTCCTTCCATCTCTTCTGATCTGGGTCAGTTGGAAACAAAGAGAAGACAAAGCTCTTAAACCAAGGATCAAGCACAGTCGCCAAAATGTAGTGATCCGATTTCCAGATTTTGATAACTCTTTGATTCTGGCAAAGCGAATAAAGTACTTGGTCTACAAGTCCAACATACTTAGCGTAATTGCTTTGTTTAATCTCCTCCTTCAGTTTCTCAAGCTGCTTTTCCAAAAGTCTAATTAAGGGAATCACTTGACTCAAGCTAGCAGTGTCTGAACTCACTTCACAGGTGACTGCTTCAAATGGTTTCATCACCTTGCACAACACGGAAAGTATTCTCCACTGCGCTTGAGTAAAATACATCCCCCTCCTTTCCCAATTTCATGGTTTGTGGAGTAAGCGTGGATTGCTTTCCGCTGTTCCTACATCACCAGAAGCATATACCTCTTGCTTCAGTTGGTGGCAGGGCAAATTAAATTTCTCTTGTAGCTGCTGCAATCTCCTACATGCTGTTGCCGAATGCTGGAAATGTCCAGATATTTTACGGGCCACAGACAGCATCTCCTGCAAATCCCTGTCATTTTTTAAAAAGCTCTGTACCACCAAGTAGATTGTGTGAACAAAACAGGGAATGTGATGGATTTCACCCAACTGTAATGCTCTCACAATATTTTTGCTGTTATTATAAATGTCATATCCTCAGGAGATTCCAAACGGGATAAGCCATGTTGCAATAACATCCCTTAGTTTTTCAAACAGGTTATCATCGGTATGCCTCTTAGTGAAGCCACTGTACACAGAGTAGCCTGCCTTTGAATAATCTGGCGTTGTTGGGTACATGCTGCTGCTGTTCCTGCTGCTGAAGGCAATTCACCAACTCAGTGGGCTGTCACAGGCATATAATCTTTATTTTGCCCAGTTCCGCTTGTCCACATATTTGTGGATAAGTGTACAGTGGGTAGAATGGCATTTTGTAATTACATTTTTACGAACCTTTTGGTAGAGGTGAGGAATAGCTTTTCTAGTGAAATGGTGTTGTGATGGAATTTGGTAATGGGGACACAAGACCTCAGTTTTCATACTTTCTTCCTCTTGCAAAGGATTGTTTAACAGTCAATTGTTGTAAACTACTAGTAGTCTTCTTCTTGGTCTGCTTCTGGGAAGAAGATTCACCCGCAGCAGCACTGGCACTAACGCTCAATAATTCTTCTGATGAATCCAGGATAGTGGAGCTTTAGCAACTTGGATGCAGGTCTAACTCTGATCGCTACTGAGGATATTGATGAGGACGTTGTTGTGGGTGTAGATTGCAAGTGTCGGGATCTAGCTGACAGAAGGGACCTAGCTGATGATGGACTGCTTGTTGTTATTTTTTTAGCATAAGTTTCCAATTTTCCCAACAGCTTTGTATGAACTCGGTTTAAATGGTGTAACATGGATGAGGTTCCTAGATGGGTAAGGTCTCTACCTCGACTGACTGTGGTTTTACATACACTACAAATGGCTAGACAACTGTTGTCAGGGTTTGGGTAAAAATAATTCCACACATAAGAGGTGTATTTTTTGGTCTTATGTCCAGGCATGCCAATGGCCTTCTTCTAATCACGTGCAAGAACTGCTTCCACCGGTGCAGGACTTACACAAACAACATCATCCTCATCAACATCCTCATCAGCGCCCTTGTCGGCTACACAAATATCACCCTCATCCTCTTGCAATTCCAAAGTGGCATCCTCAATTTGTGTATCACCGGCTACACTTGGGCTGTTCATGCACACATCTGGAGAAATGATGAAAGGGGCCTTCTTTATGGGTACTCTATCAGAATGGTCAGGATTACACACAGCACTCGTGGATAGACTCTCCTCAAGGATTTGTGTCATTTATGAATCTGAAAATACATTTTCCTCTAATGCCTTACTATTTTCTTCCAGCTCGGCTTTCACACGTAACAGTATTTGGACACCACTTTTGGTTGGTCATGAACTGACCTTACAAGAAGATGCTTCAGTGACAGTTGCAGAACTAGCACTCATAGAGAAAGGCCTGGATTACAGGTCTTTTTTTCTTGACCAAAGTAAAAGGTGTTTTTTTACATTTTTGTTTCCCTGACTTACAAACACTATGCACTTTAACTTAGGCTTTACCAGATGACGTAGAGGGATTACTATCATCATGACGTCGATATCTGACGACGTAACAATGACGTTTTGCCTCATTTTCAATTCCAAGGGCGTGCGAAAGTACCGAGCCGGCTCGGTACTCGGATCTTGTAAGTTTGGGTGTGTTTGGTTCTCAGGGAACCGAGCCTGAGCATTTCTAGTCAATAACAGAAGAAAATCAGTGAAAAATGCTTTATTCTTCAAATAAAAAATATATAGACAATATATTTTAAATAGTTTTATTTCTTTTTATTCATATTTTTATCTATTATGTTTACCAATTTATTTATTATTATTATTGCTATTTTTTTTATTTTAGTGGAACTGAAAGTCTGTCTAGCCAGGTCACGCATGCGCAGATCACCTGAGACTGGCTCATTGTAAAGGTAAGTTGAACCTTATGGCCCCACGCAGTATCGCTGAGGTAACTGAGTAGATTTTAAATCATAAATTGCAATAACAGATTTTTTTTATTGCTGCAATAAGTGCAGATAAATGATCATTATTAATCCCACTTGTTAGTAAGTATGACCTTATTGGAATAAATTTATCATTGAAATACAAAAATAGCACTGTTGATGTAGGGTTGATATACCATTACCATTAAATTAATAAAAAAAATATGTTTGCATATTTGTAATGCTTGTGGGGGAACGGAACAGACACACACAGATGTCTTACCTTCTAAACGATGACTGCCTACCGTCCACTTTGGATTCACCCCAGCCACTCTCTCTGTCTCAGTTGATAAACAAATGCATTCCAATTGCGCTTGCAGTAATGATGATAGTACATACCAAATATAAAAATAACAGTTCAAGAATAAACAATGCTGATATTACTGGTCTGTAGTCATGAAGCTCAACATGTGAAATAAAAAAAACAAAAAAACAAAACAAAACAACGTCAATAAATACAAGGTAACGGAAAAGGGGTAATCCAACCGAATAACTGTATATGATCATATATCTTAATACCCAGCATAAATAAATGGAATTTTATAGGGAGATGGTTCCAACCAAATGCACTGTGTACAAATGATGTGTAGTAAATGAGAAACAGTAGCCTCCAAGGAAGGGAAGAAAGGGATATATATCTCACGCTTGTCCACAAAGTCCTGAAGTTGAAAATCTTAACTGTCCCAATGGCAGCTTGGTATACAAGTTCTTGAGGATCACAAAGTCAGTTCAAGTGACACTTTCAACTTCTCATGGAGACCACAGTTGAGGGGCTCATTAACCTCAAATAAACAAAAATATGTGTCAGGAAGCCCAAACAAGATAAGTGAACCGGCTGAATCAATAGATCAAGTAACAAATCTAGGATATGCAAATAATCAGAGATAAAAACGATTAAAAAACTCACTTTAATGAAAAAGAAAATTGAACACGCTGTAAAAATACAAACTGAAAATAACTGGACGTGCAAGAGAAAGGATGAGGGTGTCACTCACCGGACGGTTAGTGCCTCTGGTCTGGTACGTGGCTCTCTCTCATTCCTGCCGGCGCCTGTCCTAAGCCGTGGCCAGCCGCCATCTTGACTGGATTGCGCATGTGCAGGACTCTTGAACTTAAAACCTTGCTTTTAATCCTATTGGTGAATCAATCACCACTCACTATTTAAGGCACCTGTGTCCTTAGTATAGTTGCCTGTTCTTGGTTCTCATTCCCTTGAGACTCCTAGGTGTTTCCTGTGTTCTGCTCGTGTGATCGGTTTTGCTGTGGACAAGTCCTCTCTGCTCATCCGTGGTAAACTTGCCCGCTACAGACTACCTCTACTCCGCTGCATGCCTACACCTGGACAAGCCTTATCTGCTCTTCTGTGATAAACGTACCCTCTATAGACTGCTTGCCATTCCGCTGCATACCTGCACCTGGACAAGCCTGCTCTGCTCATCAGTGGTAACGTACCCGCCACAGACTATTTGCTATTCAGCTGCTTGCCTGCATTTGGACAAGTCTCCCTTGCTCATCAGTGGTATACTTGCCGCTACAGACTGTCACGGGCACTAGGAGTCTTTGCCCAGGATATCACCAGATGATGTTCTTACCAGAGTATTATAGCTGGTACTATGGTCCTCTGGTAGCAGGGTGACAACGGAACAGGAGAATCAGCAGATGGTGAGAGAATGCTCAATGAAAGTCTATGACTAGCAGCAACTGGTAATGACTTAGATGTATGAACACGAGGAACCAGATGGACAAGTAAACGTGAGGAGAGTCAGTGGTCTGCGTACAGAAAGTTGTACCACTGCTATAGTGAGGAGGAATGTCCAGGAATAGAGAGGAGGTAGTGAAAGTCAGTGGTCTGCGTATAGCAAGTTGTACCACTGTCTATAGTGAAGGAATGGGTTCCAGGTGCAAGTAGGTAACGGGGAAGTCAGTGGTCTGCGTACAGCAAGTTGTACCACTGCTTATGTGAGAGGATACTTGAAACTGGTGCCAATGGGAAACAGGAGTCAGTGGTCTGCATTCAGCAAGTTGTACCACTGCTATATATATATGTGAGGAGGGGCACGAGGAGATGAATGGAATACAGAGGATACACGGGGGGCACACGGAACTTGATCCCACGATGATAACCACAATAAAATAATAACTGACAAGCGCTGCTTGAAGTATACAAAGTCACTATAGAGATCCAGGTAATAGGAAACAAAGTCAATAGTAACAATAGCTTCAGTAGATGGAAGACTCCGGAGATGAACACAACACAGTCCAGACGGATATGCAATACAATAGCAAAGTCAATGGAAAGTATGCATACCGCGGTTGGGGAGAGCAGGCTGTCAAGGAGAAGTGCAGGGATACCTGAACGGCTGAACGCCGGCAGGAGGAGAGACAACTGGAGGATGTAAGCGGTAATCAGGTTGGTGCAGCGCACGAAAGGTAACCGGTAATCAAAGGAGCAATACTCAGGAACCAGTAGTAAGTAAAACTGGAAACATTATGAACACGGGAGAGTTGAGGCTGTCTGGTATCCGGCAGTAGTAGCGGAGGCAGCGGAGGGGAGACACGCTGAACACAGGAGAGTAGAGGCGGTCTGGAATCCGGCAGTAGTAGCGATAGGAATCAGTGGAGAGCTGACACGATGAACACAGGAGGGTTGAGACGGTCTGGAACCCGGCAGTAGTAACGGAGGCAGCGAAGAGCAGACACGACGAACACAGGAGAGTTGAGACGGTCTGGAACCCGGCAGTAGTAACGGAGGCAGCGGAGAGCAGACACGCTGAACACAGGAGAGTTAAGGCGATCTGGAATCCGGCAGCAGTAGCAGATAGGAATCAGCTGAGTGCAGACACGATGAACACAGGAGAGTAGAGACAGTCTGAGATCCGACAGCAGTAGCAGATAGGAATCAGCTAAGTGCATACACGATGAACACAGGAGAGTTGAAGTGGTCTGGAAACCACAATCGTAGTAGACAGGAATCAGCTGGAGCTGAATACACGAGGAAACACAGGAACACCTTCAGAGGCTCATGGGGAATGAGACTCCAAGATCAGGCCACTAGGTAATGATCACAGGTGGTTTAAATAGGGAGGGTTGCTTGATCATCCAATTAATTAAAAGCAACAGGTACTGAAGGTTTCATAAGGGCTGCACATGCGCAGACCCTCAGGATGGCGGACGGCCACGATTCCTGAACACAGGAGAAATGGCACAGTCCGGTGAGTGACACAGACTACCCGCTATTCCGCCACCTACCTGCACCTGGACAAGTCTTCCCATCACCGCAGTGGTACAACTTGCTATCCGCAGACCACTGACGCTCCCGCTACCTACCTGCACCTGGACAAGTCTTCCCATCACCGCAGTGGTACAACTTGCTATCCGCAGACCACTGACGCTCCCGCTACCTACCTGCAGCTGGACAAGTCTTCCCATCACCGCAAAGGTACAACTTGCTATCCGCAGACCACTGACGCTCCCGCTCCTACCTGCACCTGGACAACTCTTCCCATCACAGCAGTGGTACAACTTGCTATCCGCAGACCACTGACGCTCCCGCTCCTACTTGCACCTGGACAACTCTTCCCATCACAGCAGTGGTACAACTTGCTATCCGCAGACCACTGACTCTCCCCGCTACCCACCTGCACTGGCACGAGTCTTCACTGCACATCAGTTGTTATACCTTCCTCCGCATTATAGTTGCAAGTCGCTGACTCTCCTGCTGCATAGCTGCAAGTCGCTGACTCTCCTGCTGCATAGCTGCAAGTCGCTGACTCTCCATTGACATTCCTTATCCTAAGTTGTTGTACTGTTCCAACCATTCACCATACTGCCCAGAGGATCGCTGTGATAAACTCCGCCCCTCTGGTAAGCATAATCACACCTGGTGAATCCTGGGTAGAAACTCCTAGTGCCCGTGATAGTAAGAACAGGCCATGACAGACCCAGGATCGAAACCAACAGCTAGGGAGATGCTGCAGCATCTGGTTACTCGGATTGAACAACAAGATGTTCGGCAGCAACAGCTGTTCCAATGTTTTCAGGCCCTAGCCGCCCGAGGAGACCCTGTGCAAAATGTATCAGCTACTGTTGATCCTCCAGTGTCTTCTTCTCCCCCAGTGCCATCCCAGGTGTCTACCACTTCTACACTACACCTGCCTACTCCCGCTAAATATGATGGAGACCCGAAAACTTGTAGGGGTTTTCTCAACCAGTGCTCCATTCATTTTGAACTTCAACCTCACAATTTCCCTACTCATCGCTCTAAAGTTGCCTATCTAATTTCTTTGTTTTCCGGACAGGCTCTAGCGTGGGCCTCCCCTCTGTAGGAAAGAAATGACCCTCTATTAGAAGATAGTGCCATATTTATTTCAACTTTCCGAAGAATTTTTGACGAACCTGGTCGTGTTATTTCTGCTGCCTCCAGTATTCTCCGACTACGCCAAGGATCCCGTTCAGTAGGCCAGTACGTAATCCATTTCCGTACACTTGCCTCTGAACTCCAATGGAACAGTGAGGCGCTGATAGCTGGCAGGGTCTTGCTGACAAAATTAAAGACGCTCTGACCTCACAAGAGTTACCCTCTTCCTTGGATGATTTGATTTCTCTGTGCCACAGAGTAGACATGAGATTTCGAGAAAGAGATTCTGAAAGAGAAAGTTCATCTAAAGTCTCCGTTCACCCGACATCTCGAGTTCGTCACCTTCCACCTCCTGTAGAACCCATGGAGATAGGACGCTCTAGACTAACTTCTGAGGAGAGAGAGCGACGAGTGAAAAATAGACTCTGTATCTATTGCGCTGACCCTACTCATATGCTGAACTCTTGTTCCAGAAAGTCGGGAAACGCGAGTCCCTAACCTGTTCCGGAGAGCTAAGGTTAGGGTCCCTGGAATCCTCTCCATGTCTCATGGACTCTAAAATTTGTTCTTTCGCTGTTACTGTTTCCACTTCTACCAAGTCATTTACGTCTCAAGCACTTCTGGACTCTGGTGCTGCCGGAAGTTTTATTTCAAGTTCACTAGTGTGTCAGTGGTCCTTACCAGTGATTCCTTTAGAAACAGCTATTGTTGTCACCGCTATAGATGTCTCACGAGTTATCAATGGAATTATTACTCAACGTACCATTCCTTTGACCCTTCAAATCGGAGCTTTACATCGAGAGCAAATATCTTTTTTGGTCCTTCCCGTTACTACCAGTCCTATTGTACTTGGCTTTCCGTTGCTTCAACTCCATTCTCCTCAGATTGACTGGAACACTCCGCAAGTCATTTCCTGGGGTCCGAATTGTCATCACAAATGTCTGACTCGAGTTGTTCCAGTAAAAATAAATAAATCTTCTATAGCACCTTGTCCGCCCGGCCTTCCTCCACAGTATGCTTCCTTTGCGGATGTATTCGATAAAGCCCAGTCAGAACGCCTTCCACCCCATCGGGTTTGGGATTGTCCGATAGACTTACAACCTGGCAAGAACCCTCCTAGGGGTCGTGTATACCCTCTGTCGCTACTCAGGCGATGTCTGACTGTGTCAAAGAAAATCTCCATCGTGGGTTTATTCGGCCATCCACCTCTCCCGCTGGAACGGGGTTCTTGTTTGTTAAGAAGAAATATGGGTCATTACGACCTTGCATAGACTATCGAGGCCTTAACGCCATTACCATCAAAAATCGCTACCCTATCCCGTTAATTACCGAACTGTTTGACCGCATCAATGGAGCTCGAATATTCACTAAACTAGATCTTCGTGGCGCCTACAACTTAATTCGGATCAAGGCCGGAGACGAATGGAAGACAGCTTTTAACACCAGGGATGGACACTATGAATATCTAGTCATGCCTTTTGGGTTGTGTAACGCCCCAGCTGTCTTCCAGGGATTCGTGAATGAAATCTTCCGGGATCTGTTGTATGTTTGTATCGTCGTCTATCTGGACGACATATTGATTTTCTCGCAAGATCTGTCCTCCCATCAACAGCATGTGGCAGAGGTCCTTTCTAGACTCCGAAAAAATTTACTATTCTGCAAGTTAGAAAAATGTTCCTTTGAATTATCCCAGATTCCATTCTTGGGATATATTGTTTCTGGAGTTGGTCTAGAGATGGATCCGGAGAAAGTCAATGCAGTGCTACTTTGGCCCCAGCCAACTACTCTCAGGCGATTCAATGCTTCTTAGGATTCGCGAACTATTATCGACGCTTCATTCAAGGTTTCTCCTCCATTGTCTCCCCAATCGTGGCTCTGACCCGTAAGGGCGCCAATACCAAGCAATGGTCAGCTGAGGTACTTCAAGCATTTCAATTCCTTAAGAAGGCGTTCTCCACCGCTCCTGTTCTTTGACAACCTGACGTGACCCTTCCCTTCTTCCTCGAAGTAGATGCTTCTAATATTGGACTAGGGGCCATTCTATCCCAAAGATCAGAACAAAGGAAATTCCATCCCTGTGCTTTCTACTCCCGAGCTCTTCTACCTGCCGAGAAGAACTATACTATCAGGGATAAAGAGCTATTGGCCATAAAAGTGGCTTTAGAGGAGTGGAGATATTTACTGGAGGGGGCTCGTCACCCCTTGACTTTTTTACTGACCACAAAAATCTTCTCTATTTACAGTCAGCTCAATGTATGAACCCCCGACAAGCAAGATGGTCACT